>NW_025767245.1:600000-760414 GCF_003918875.1 Haliotis rubra
ACAGTGAAGCATGAATACCCCACACAGACACATTATACAGACTCCGAGCCGACCAGTCCTTGTTGTACCCATTAATGCCGAGCGCCAGGCAGGGACCAACAAGTACCATATTTGAACGTCTTTTGGTCAAAAACCTCATAACAATACTTAGGTGTATATTTTACTAATCATCTTTCCTGGTCAACTCATGCAAAGTACGCAGCTATTCAAGCACAAAAAAGGCGTTGCCAGGTATACTGAATTTTGTTTTAGATACTTGGAAACCTAAAGTTAGCATTCTTTTTCAAAATATTTGATGTTAAAGTTAGTCCGATTGTGTTATACGGGGCGGAAATTTGGGGATCTCAATATTTTGACCAAATAGAAAGATTTCATTTATTTGCATGTCAGAAATTTCTTGGGGTAAAGATGAGCACACCTAATGTAATGATTTATGGTGAGTACTTTCCTCCAAGTATAAATTCACAAGTTAAAGTAATCAAATATTGGCTAAGACTTTTAAGTGTGTCCTCTTATCGTTACAAAGAAATGTTATGAAGTGATGATTTTATATAATAGAAATGGGTAACGAATGTAAAGAATCTTTTATTTACAACAGGTTTTAATCACATGTGGTACGAACAGAATGTTGAGTTCCCCTCAACGTTTATTAGTTTATTTACGCAAAGATTGAAAGATATATACCAACAAACCTGGCTTGAAAACAATTTCTTTTCTACGAAATGTGATTACTATTTATCTTTTAAATCATACATTCATTCTATTACATTATTAGTATTATCTATCATGTGTCACGATAAACAATAGAGAAAGTTTAGCACGTTTTCGCTGCTGATCACATGATCTGTGGATTGAAAACAGGTAGATTTATTAAGATAAAAAGAGAAGATAGATCATGTAAACCATGCAATATAAATATCTTAGAAAATGAATATCATTTTTTTCTTGTATGTCCATTATATTATAAACTACGTAGAAAGTACCTTAAAGAATGTTATTACCTCCATGCATCTATAGATACATTTTATTCCATATTAACTGCAACAACCATGATATGATTCAGAATCTTGCGATGTTTATATATCACGCTATGAAACTCAGAAAAGAATACTCACCATCGAGCATCGTTTGAGCGTCATAATTGTATTAAAATATAATATCAATATCATATGTGAAACTGTTCTACATTTTCCTACTACACACATGTATTGTACTACAGGCCTGTGGCCTTTGAGTGTTGAATAAAGATTGGTTGATTGATTGATATGGGATCACTTCCAAAACGAAGATACGGCAGCGAATAGCTCCAGTATATTTGTTACAACTGGATGGTTAAATGCCTTGGTGAGGGAGAATGCAATGACGTCACCCATATGGGAAAACGTGAGTGAGTGAGTATGGTCTAACGCCGTTTTTAGCAATATTCTAGCAATATCACGGCGGGGAACACCAGAAATGGGCTTCACACATTGTACCCATTTTGGGAATCGAACCCAGGCCTTCGGCGTGACGAGCGGACGCTTTAACCATTAGGCTACCCCATCGCATGGATAAACGATTGATCTCGGGTTGAGTCAATGTTTCAACCACGCGGCGACTGCAGTGTCCGGAGATATATACTACAGTTGACATGTGGTCGCCGCAACGTTGCTCACTCGTTCAATTATGAACGCACGCTCGCACGTACCACTTACTCAGTTGGATTTGCTCTCAGACAGTTTTTGGGGCGGTTGGGTAGCCTTGTGGTTAAAGTGTTAGCTTGTCACGCCAAAGACCCGGGTTCGATTCCCCACATGGATACAAAGTGAGAAGCCCATTTCTGGTGTCCCCTGCCGTGATATTGCTGGAATATTGCTAAAAGCGGCGTAAAACCAAACTCACTCACTCACTCCTAGTTCCATTGATGATGTACATTTCATGTGCATGCCAGGCGTTCAATAATTTAATGTCGCAAGGACCCTCATCTACAATCACATGAAGTGACACACGGGGCTGAATGAACCCAGAATCCATTGAATTTGATTTCCTTTAATCAGAGTGACTTCAAACCCAAAGCTCAAAGCTTCTCAACCCGTTAAAAAAGAGTTTGAATGATGCATTTCTAATGGATTTGATGTCTCGCTGGAGTAGCGTGGCACTGACAGCCCGCGAAGATGATCGAGGTGAGTGTTGATGTACGGATGCTCTCGAGGACAGCAGGCTCATCTCGGCTGTTACCGTCAGAATTCGGAATAGCGTGTGTAGCGCCATGTGTAGTTGTGGTGTAGTGGCGAGAGATGTGTGAATGGTGTGAGTGTGTGAGTGTTAGTGTAGTGTGGTGTAGTGGCGAGAGATGTGTGAATGGTGTGAGTGTGTTAGTGAAGTGTGGTGTAGTGGCGAGAGATGTGTGAATGGTGTGAGTGTTAGTGTAGTGTGGTGTAGTGGCGAGAGATGTGTGAATGGTGTGAGTGTTAGTGTAGTGTGGTGTAGTGGCGAGAGATGTGTGAATGGTGTGAGTGTTAGTGTAGTGTGGTGTAGTGGCGAGAGATGTGTGAATGATGTGAGTGTGTTAGTGTAGTGTGGTATAGTGGCGAGAGATGTGTGAATGGTGTGAGTGTTAGTGTAGTGTGGTATAGTGGCGAGAGATGTGTGAATGGTGTGAGTGTTAGTGTAGTGTGGTGTAGTGGCGAGAGATGTGTGAATGGTGTGAGTGTTAGTGTAGTGTGGTGTAGTGGCGAGAGATGTGTGAGTGTGTTAGTGTAGTGTGGTGTGATGTGTCAGAGATGTGCGTGAATGAGTATGGTTTTGCGCCACTTTTAGGAATATTCCAGCAATATGACGGCGGGGGACATCAGACATGGGCTTCACACCTTGTACCCCTGTGAGTGCTTGTGCCAGGGGCGTAGGAACCATAAGACGAAACCATATCTACCTTACCATAACTACAATTTCATTTTGATTTTCAATACTTTTCATTAATTCCCCCCCTCCGAAAACCGTTTCTACGCCACTGTGTGCTGTGTTTGCTTTGTGTTGGCACGTGGCGTGGCGTGACGAGGCGTGGCGTGGCGTGGCGTGGCGTGGCGTGGCGTGGCGTGGCGTGGCGTGGCGTGGCGTGGCGTGTGTTTTAATGTGTGCATTGATAAGATGTATGTCATTTAGTATTTGTATAAGGCTTACAACACAATAAAACGTTTGCCATTTAGGGACTGACCAGTCGATTTTCTACAGTTTTTACAGCTACAGTTATTATTGTAAACTAAAATTGTTCAAGACATTTCTTGATTGAGCCAACACTTTGCATTTTGTGAATTGTAAAATGCATTTTTCTTGGCAGGCTGTGTTATTTCTTTTTAACAGTTCCAAGCATTATTGTTTTTCAAGCATTTCATGAAATAATTTGTATATTTTGTTGATAAAATCTCAATCAATCCACCTTCCCGCAACACTAGCAACATCCCACCCCAAGCAAGTCCACCCCTGCCCACCCCAAGCCACTCCACCCCTGCCCACCCTTCCCAATCCCAAGGATATCAAATGGCCGTTGGCCTATCATTGACTCAACGTCTCCACACACCACAAAACGACATACTGCCCTTGTTCATTTTGAAAGAAACCAGACCTACATCCCTGTGATTATCAGACCTGAATATGAAACGCCTCTGCCATATACCCCGACAAAGCGAATCGGCTATTCTTTATACCATTCTGTCACGTTGACTATTAAGTGTATTAAACGTATTGCTGCTCATTGGGAATTGTCGTCCTGGTCTACCATCCGCACAGCGGTGAAGTTGCCTCTGACACACAGGAACTCATCTCAGAGAGACGGCTGTGAAGTGATCAATGGACTCATTAAATTTTAGTAGGTTTTACTCCGAGAACAGTCTTTCGCCACAAGTGGCAAATATCATCAAGTCACATGGCAACAGACAGATATTTGCACATGCTCTTAATGTCTGGTACTTGCACACACGAGGTGGTGGCGTTATGTGCTGCCAGAGTAGGTATTCCTTCTTTATATCCCAACTAAATCGCACATAGATTTCTATGACTCATCCCGAACTTCTTCAGTGATCTGGTCGGCTGGAGAGGACATCGTCGCGTCGCATCGCATCGTCACAATGAAATCAATGGCGCGCTGAGAGATGTCGTGCTGTGAGGTAAACACTCGGATGTGTCCCTCTCGGTGTTCCGTAGATCACAATGACGACATCGACCCATGTGGCTAAACTGGAGGATGTTCTCCATCTGCATGGTTTCGTATTGGTGCTCTTTCAGCTCTTAGAGAACTTCGAGTTAATACCATTCATCAAAACGGCACATGGAATACTTTCACGAAACGAGGTTGATTCTTCTAAAACATGAATGAAATAGAATTTATAGATTTTCACTTTGTCTATTTGTATGAATGTGGTTGACGTTGTTTCAGTCTTCTACTGTTTGTGTCTACCGTCTACTATCTAGTAGTACCTAACATCCACCTTTAAATTGTATTAACCCTGAACCATCCAGTTGTATCTGCTGACATCTAGTACAAGCAACCATTAGCGGGTATCAGACGATCGGAAACATAAAGAAACACGAAACAATAAAAAGTGGCAATCAGGTATAGTCCCTCAATTTTACGTTTGGCGTCGGGAGTGGAGTGTATCACGTTTTGAATGGAGCATGGCTGTGTTTGGACGACTTCTTGTGCTTTAATTCAGTATGAACCTGTTATTGTTATGTTTTGAAATTTCAAATGGTAAAATTCAGTTCACTACATAGACATAACTTCTGATCCATAAGGTATGGGCAAATGGAAATGATTGGGGAGTAGGCGATCAGATCCAGTCGCTTTTTATCAGTTGATGAGATGATATGCCAGCGCATTAGGTTGTTAAAGAGGTTCAGGGAAATATTTCAAAAGTTACGTATTGAAAACGTCACTAATATCGACTAAAACCACATCTTTTGGCCAGACATGCGCGAATTGCTTGAGGCATGCTGTTGATGAGCCGACCAATGCCATTTTATTCATGGTGTCCTACTCATCAGTGAGAGGAGTACGAGTTCATTGAGAGTCGTGGGTGGATTTTGACGCAAACGTAGACGTTTACTACTGACGTCCCAGACGTGTTAAGTGGGGGAAAGGTCAAGATTTAATGTTGACCATGGCATGACATGGCATTTTCACTGTTGGAAATTGGGTCACAATCCTAGCAGTATCAGTACGTGCATTATAACTTTTATAGATGAAACGTTGCTCAACGAGTTGCGCAAATGCCACTACTTAACCCAACGACGATTATCCCCGTTGACGACGTCCCCTACACCACTGATGCCTCCGATTCAAATGTCATGCATGACAGTGGACGTCTTGCACTCAAAGATAATTTCGCACCGCACCTGTTGCAACCGGTTCCTTATCTGAGTGGCAGTTTGCAACATATTTCTTGAGACAATCCATCTAACTAATGTGTCCTGGGCGGGAGTTGTTGCCTTTGAGCGTCCACTGTTGCCCTTGAGCGTCCACAGTGGAGACAGTTGTCGATGTTTTGTGCTTGTTGGTGTCAGCCCCCAAATCTCCCGATTGAGAGCGTTTGGGCAACTGCATTCTGAGGTGAGTCCGACTGCAGTACACCATTCTCACGTAAATGTTCTACACCTTGAAAACCTCGCATGATCAATACTCTTGGTTAAACGCATTTATGTTTCTTTGAGCGTGTGGTTTCAAGAAGTTGTATCTGTTTGCTCACAACCGAATCCGTGTGACGAAGATAAATGTGGCTTACCACACCTTTGCACGTGCTGTCCAAAGTCGCGTCTTTCATTGCTCTCTGGGAGCTTGGAATGTTCTTGCCACATTAAGACTTCTTTTTTCGCCAGACATTTTGCATGTCCCTGTAGTTTCACGTCAAAGCAAAATTAAAAACCGAACCCTTATATTTTACATGCACTAGAATGGCCTGTGTAGGGAGATTTCCACGGCTGTTACATTTAAAAGTAGTATATTCCATCTTTCAATACCCACCATCTAGAAATATCTACTACCTAGTGGTATCTTCCATCTATTGGTACCTACCATCTAGAGGTATCTACTGCCCAGTGGTATGTTAAACGACTGGTTCATCCACCTGGGGTTTACGTATGTGCGTGCGTGCGTGCGTGCGTGCGTGCGTGCGCACTTTACAGATTACAACAGATAACCTTGTGGCGGCGTGTGGTCCTGTGCATAGATTTTATTGGGAACTTAAGTCATGAGACAATAACCTTCTAGCGCCTCACTGCAGGCAGCTTGGGTTATCCAGGGGTAATAAGGATCAGATTGTGCGTTTTGAGCAGGATATCTAGCCTGGAAAAGGCGCGTTATAAATATTCTCATTATTATTACTAGATGTTTGTCAACACTGACTGAATGTGTCCAAAATATGCTACGCAAACAATATATGCTGACACCGAGGGTACCTGTACACAAACTTCTTTCATCGCCTTAATGTTGAGGCACCGGAATAGCTAGTATTATATTTCAATGGCTTGTAGTATTGCACAGCCAGCGGATAGGACCACCCAACGTCACTTTCCGGGCAGACGAAAGTGGTCATACGCGTTTGTGAATGACTGTATTCTTCCTACACGTCAATATGCTTATCGAACAGTTGTTGTGTGCACGCAAAGTAAACTGATTTATTCTGATCTCTATGGTCACATCTGGTATCCTTAAACTTTAAATATTATTTAGAAGAAAAATGTCTATTAAATTGAGGCCCAATTTACTATTTGAACTATTTGAGAAAAAAATCGCCCACGACTGTTTCCTGTTTGAATTTAATTATTCTTTGAAACAATTGGCTTTCAAGCAAAACTTCGGAAATCGATGAGTAATGACGTCACATTGCTTACCCGAGTAAACGAAACAGGAATTGTATTATTTTCCTGAAAACCTTGTCACACTGCCTTCGAGACGCAAGACTATCTGTAGCTCAATCAACTTTTCAAATTTCAACGATCATGAGTTGTTTTTCGAACGCCTATTTTTGTGCTAATCAAAGAGCCAGTGTTTGTCTAGCGAGGTTGATGACGTCACAACCGTCCCGGAGGACGGCGGTGATGAATCGGGCTGTAGAAGACAACGATGGGTAGTCTGTCAAACCAAGTCGTACTCTGCTGAGGTCGCCGTAGATCGACAAAGACGTTCGGAAATAAACCCACGGTTAGGGGTCAGACTCGCGTGTCCCTTCTCAGACATAGCCTTGTTTATTTTGGGCGCTGGTGCATTATTTTGGGTTTGTTTTTTTCTGTCAATTCTTACTTGCGTGTGCTTAAAGGTTTGGCGATTTCAGTCGGAAAACTAGTAATTCCTTAAAGCCTTGTTTAGGAGAAAAAGAGTTTGCCCACACAATGTTTGTATAATTAATTTGGTTAAACTGACTAGAAATACATCAGTGTCACTCCCTCGTTGGTGTTTAAAAACAATCGTAATGAAGGCTGAATTCACTGCAGGCGGATGAGGTCGCCCAGCTGCTTGTGGTATAAACATCAAAGGAAGTACATATTCTCGCCGCCGTTCTTAGATTAGCATTTTCTCTTCGAGATTTTACGTGAACACGGCCGCTGCTTCTAGTCTTTGTATTTTGTTGCTTGTGATTGATACCCCTACGATTATCGAAAATCTCAGAATGAGCGACGGAGGCATATATTTTGGTGGGGTTTAATTAGTTTCGGCATTTATTCAAAGAAGGCGATTATCGCAGCGTCGCTACACTGCTTACTATTCAATAAAAAACACGTCTTCGCTCATTTTCATGCGGAAAATTTATTTTACACTCAAGAAAAAAAGTAAGATCTCCCCTCAACATTTCTGTTTAAAACTGTCCTTTGCAAAGATGAAAAAGGTCATTCGTAAATGACTGGCGTTTGTTTTGATGGGTTAACTGCTGACAATGTTCTCATGGATTCGAACCCAAGGTTTCACTACGTTTATCGATCGCTTAAACTGCGTAGCTACCATCTCGCCTACTTTTATTTTAGAATAGGTCGCGAATAAATGGGTAGGGTTGTTGGCTTCGATTATATACAGAATATACGCTGCCGGACAAAACCAATTATACGTAACTGGGAAGCAAATAAGAAACGGTTTCTACCTTTTTCAATTTATCATTTATACCTCTACAGTTCAGAGATGTAACCTTTAGTTTATCGATCATTGTGAAAGATACTGAAGGTGGTAACAATTATTGGATCGTTTCAAGGTTTCAAAGTGGTATCTATAAACAATAGCTGTATAAAGTGTTGATGGAGCATAGCTGGAGTGCAATAAGAACGTTTTGGTATTCAACATAGTAAAAATGGTAACAATAAATCAAATGAGCGCATAAAATATCATCCTGTGGATTCTACTGACCCCAACCCTCGGGTACTAGTAGTCAAATTATAAAGGTTGGTTGTAATCAACTCAGATATTCACAGTTGGTGGTCCATGACATTTCCAAATGAACAAATATATAGATAGAAGGAAACAGAATCGGCACAAATCCACTTCACACGATATATCATTTCACTGCCTTGTAGCACAACTTGCCTCATGTTCGCGTAGCAGAACATATTCCCGTAGAAAGCGTGCGGCACCCACATGAGTTATGGTTGTATTGTCTTACATCATAGTTAATTATCAATATAGGTTTTCTAGCGGGTAGTCAAATCATAAACATAGCTTGTAATAAACTCAGATGCTCACAGTTTGTGGTCCATGGCATTTCCCAAATGAACAAATATATCCACAGAAAGTAACAGAATAAGCACAAATTCACAACACACGACATATCATGTCACTGCCTTGTAACTTGCCACATGTTCGTGTTGCAGAACACATTCCCGCGGAAAGCGTGCGGCACGCACGTGCGTTCTGGTTGTATTGTCTGACAACGTATCATAGTCAATCAATACAGGTTTTCTATCAAAATGAGTACAAAAACAAAAACCTGAAAAGAATAACTAGTAAAGAAATGTTGTGAAAGGTATTCGGAGCTTAATACGTTCATTTATTAGGAACCAATAAAAGATGGGTCCTTCAGGTTTTTGGAGTCACTTATAGGCAAAAGTTGTTTCGAGAGTAACATCAGAATTACGTCTCATGTTGATATACAGTTACAGCCATGGAATGGCGACACAGCAAAATAGTACTTTATCACTCGTGTTTCTTCTATGCCGATGGTGGAACCGAAGGGTACCTGGTTTCCAGCACCACCATCTGTTGCAAAAGCCCAGTATGAATCTTTCTTCAGTTGACAGAAATGTGGTTAACTTCACATGTTTGTACTCACGGGTGCTGGAGTAATGCAATAATTGAGATGAGCTGAGTCCTGATCGTGTTTCCGTATCCATATTAAACATACGGGGTCAACACGCCGAATACCAGGCGCGTAGTAAACCAATCTTTTCGTGTAAGCCCGGTAGTATGCAAAGCTTTATATCCAGATAGTATTGAGGACTTGCCCAAACTTTTTAACAACAATCGTATGTAAGCCCGGGCTTGTTTTCATAATGGTAGCTACGCCGCTGAATACTGATACAAGATGGTTGAGAATCTATCGCCCAAACACAACCAAAACAGTGCGCTGAATATGGCTCGTACTACGGGTTATCCTATCACTGGAATAGAAGTTTGAAGTGAAACTTTTTTTAGAATAATTTGTTTATTTTTCATACCATTTTTACAGTTGCACATGGGGTCCAACATGCAGGGTAGAGATCAGGTCAAGTTTGGTTATACATGTAACAATGACAGTGAAGTGAAACTGTTACTGCACATGTAGCAATGCACCCTACAAACATATCGGTATGTGAGGAACGATGTACAGTTCGTTCATTCCAGAACCATTGGACAGTGACAACATGACGTATAATATTAAGACTTCCAGCAACAACAAAGATCGTAACCACTTTGTTACTTGTGTATTTTGTAAGTCGAATAACAACTCGTATCTCGCGAGATACTCACGTATGACATCGTCGAGCGAAAAAACCGCTAGCGTTAATGTATATCGCAGTCACTGAAAAAGAAGAAGGGAAAGCCTAAAGCGGCGTGGGTCGGTTTTCTCTCTGGTACGGTCGATGTTTTTCGGTCGCGTCTCCGACAAGATGTCAACATAAACAAAAGGGACGTCACTCTGAGGTGAACACAGATCTAAGCGATTTGACTGGTCGAGAGCTTGCGACTTGTAGTAGTAATTAGGACAAGTGTTATGTCTTACAACTCGGCTGCGACTAGTTGTATGCGATTTCAAATCGTTACGATTTGGGTGTTCTCCCGTTGCAACTGTGTTGCATGCTACAAGTTGTTACTACAAGTCGCACCGTGTGAACACACCTTTAAGCTACAAGGGACAGAACACATCAAGAAGCCACCACCTGCCAATGTGTTTTGATTGGCGTCGAATGACAGCCACCAGGCGTTGGACCTGTTACAGGCAGATTGGGAGACAGTCACCAGGCGCTGGACCTGTTACAGGCAGATTGGGAGACAGGAATTAGGTGTAGAAATGCCAGACCTTTCCCTCATCACACAGGGAAATGCTTCGTGGTATCCTCCGTCTGAGGAATTGAAATATGACAGTGACGTCATCAGCTGGAACATCCATCCTGCCCGTCGTGGACAGTCGTCCAGACAACAGCGTCAGTGCGGTGGAACATTTACCAGATGTGGCATAGAAACCGGAACAAGGACATCGATTGGCTCACTCACTGAAACGGTCGTACAAAAGAAATTGCAAAGAGTCATGCTTACTGAAGGTAGAAGATTTCAGCTTTCAGCGCAAATAGTTGTGTATATCCTGGACGCTGGGGATAAGTCAGGTTGTCAGGTTCAGGATGCTGCCCCGTTTAAAGGTGGTTTGGTTCGGAATCATTATCCTTGTCAATGCACCATCTGAAGCGTAGGTTCTGTAGCCAAGTCAACACGATTGTGGTTATTTTGGAACGTAACATAGCTGGACAGCGTTACGTCAACCTTCTACCCGTTGTATTATCTTGCAACCAAATACCCGTATAACGTCTTGCCTTGGTCAGCATAATGACCAAACATATCTCCTCTCGACCACTTGGGGGATGAGTTTTAGCGTCAATGTCTAGCAGGACCGAGTCGCCCTTGTACTGACTGACTGAGTTTAGTTTTACGCCGCTTTTAGCAATATTCGCACGGCGGGGACACGAAATGGGCTTAACACATTGTGCCCATGTGGGGAATCGAACCCGGGTCTTCGGCGTGACGAGTCAACGCTTTAACCACTAGGCTACCCCACCGCCCCGAGTCGCCCTTGTAACACGGCTCAGCCAGCGCAGACCTTCAGTAGTGTGGTATTGTGATCACACGTCAAACATCTTCTGCTAATCGTCGAGCTGGGCAGTGTATCGTTGTGGGTAAACGCGACACTGACAGACAAGTGTGACATTCTCAAGGATTAAAGTCTTCATGCGCTGATTTCAGTCTTTATTGATCGATTATTGACAACTGTCCCTAACAACTTTGAACACAATACTTCCATTTGTTTTGCTCATTGATCATTCTAATGATGTTGTCCATTCGTGTTCTTAGACAATGCAAGTATCTTAGTTGACGCTGGATAAATTATGGGTGTGGGCATTTCTCATCACTTTCTGTGAAACCAATCTTTTTTGATCACATCACAACAAGACAATAGATACAATGACACAAGGACTGAAATGGAAGATTCGACCTGATTATAACTAAAGAAGTGTACACTGTCCACCATGCTCGTGGCTCTCTGTGAGATATTATGAGTGAGTGAGCTGGATTTTACGTTTTTTACATGTTTGTTTTTTTTAGCAATATTCCAGCAATATCACGACAGGGGACACCTGAAATGGGTTACACACATTGTACCCATGTGGGGAATCGAACTCTGGTCTTCGGCGTGACGAGCGAACGCTTTAACCACTAGGCTACCCTCGTCACACGAGATAATACGGCAGTGGTCACAACATATACCCTACCAACACATTCCATCTATAAGTCAAATGGTCAGCACCTGAGGATACTTATGTCATCGCCCGTTGTCCTTTTCACATTGATTTTACCTCTCGATGCATTCAGCTGAAATTGTGTGCATGGATTCGGCTCAGACGCGCTGCCCTGGACCACACGACTGTCGGGTATTTTAACAAGCGTTGTGACTGGGTTGATATCATTTCATCGTTTCATTCTATGATGATTTTATCAACCTACCGGCTCGGGTGACACTGCTACAAAGAGGCGTACATCAATCCGTATTACCCTCGGGAGAAGCATACACCTTATAAAGTACAGATCTGTGTATCCTCAACATGACGGTACTGCTTCCCTTCCTCTTTGAAGGCAGACCTAAATACAACGTCATATCTCGATCTTTATAAGAAAATATTATAATTTATAGTCTTTCTCTGCTCTGTGATGTTTGCAAGAACTGTTGACATATATATTTCTTTATGGTAATTATGGCGTTTTCCTATTTTTAAAACCAGTTCGTCAGGTCATATTTGTACCGCCTATTCACCTCAAAAGGATTTTTTCTGAGGATAGTCAAGACGGAATTCTTTTGAATGGCGTTCTATATGCTACATTGACTAAATACAGGATAAACCTGCACAGTTCCTCCAAACAGACACAACTCAGGTTTGAGGAGATGGTGGTTTATCATCACGTTCTGTGTGTATTACTATGTTAAGGACCATTATTTATGCTCTGGTTGGGAACAAAGGGAACATGTTATTGGGTACAGTGTCAGTAGGTTGATGATCAAGTCAAAGAATCTTCAGCAATGCATTGGTGTCATTCTTTGAAGAACATACATATAATGTTTTTGTGCATGGAACGATAGCTGAATTAACAAGCGTGTTGATGTCAAGGGGCACTACCACGGTCGACGACCGCCTCCATGGTGTAGTGGTTAGAGCGTCCGCCCGGAGAGCGAAAGGTCGCGGGTTCGATCCCCGGCCGCGTCATACTAAAAGACGTTAAAATATGGTACTTGTTGGTCCGTACCTGGCGCTCGGCAGTAATGGGTACAACAGGGACTGGTTGGCTCGGAGTTAGTATAATGTGTCTGAGTGGGGTATTCATGCTTCACTGCGGCATGGTATCTCAGTGGGCTAGCACTATAAAACCAACTTAAGTTTGGGCTAGTACAAGCAACCCACCTACACATACACACGCATGCACGTCGTCATATGAGCGAAATATTCTCAAGCACGACGTTAAACCCAATTTCACCTCACCTCACCACGGTCGAAACCAAAAGTATTTTTTTCTTTAGCATGTTGTTCACACCTCTTATTTAGAACACGCTATGTATATGAAATAGTATAGGTACAATTTACCTCCGCCCTGTCTACAAGTCTCTTACGCGGCGTGAACGCTGGTTATCATTGATTACTGATATCGTTTCATCTTAAACACCAATCCTTGATCATTGGGACGATTAGCTATAGGGATTATTAGATGTTCGGAGACCCGGCTTCGATCTTCCGCCGTACATGATGACAGTGTCTACGGTAATGTGCCGATTAAGTTCAAGGCCTTACCATGAAAGACTGGAAGGAAAAGAGACCTGTTAACTTGTCAAGTTAACAACGCAAATAAAGTAGTTAACATATTTTTTTCCTTTTTTTTATTTGATGATTATGCCTCATGTAAAACACCTGTAAACTAACGGTATTTTCGAAAAAGTGGGAAAACCTTTTTAGGTATTTGTGTTTATGTGTAAATAACACAGTTCGCAGCATTTTAGAACACGAAACAAGTTTTAAAGTGTTCATGTTCAACAAAGCGGTTTAGCAGTGTATTGTATTCGTCGTCATGAACCAAATAAATGCGAGTATTATATACTCTCCCAAAAAAGAAACGCATATGGGAATTTCAACTGTATTTTTATGTTTATTTTGAAACATCTTGTAGGCTTTATGAGTGAATGAAATATAGCGAAATTGCACACTGGGAATGCAGACTTATCTGTCTTTGGCACCAACTCGAGGAAAGTCAGTTTGAGTGTCACATGGAGACGTGTGGTGGCGCTGAAGTCAATACCTCGTGTGACCGGCGTGGGCATCCAGAACTGCACGGCATCGCCTCGGCATCGAACGAATAAGTCTCAGAATCTCGTGTTGCCCAATCGCAGCCCACTCTGCCTGTAGTGCCTGTGCGAGTTGCTGAAGTGTCTGGGGCTGAGGGTTACGGCATCACACCCGTCTGTCCAGGGCTTCCCACAGATGTTCGATCGGGTTTAAGTCCGGTGATCTTGAGGGCCAGGGGAGCACATTGATGTTGTCGTTCTGGAGGAAGTCTCTAGTGTGACGTGCTGTGTGGGGCCTGGCATTGTCCTGTTGAAACAACTCCCTCTGGAAGGAGATTGGAAGGAGATGTGGGCATAGGATTTCGTCACAGTACCGTTGAGCTGTCAGATTGCCCTGGATCATCACCAAATCACTTCTCCTACGGCAGGTGATCTCTCCCCGCATCATAACACTGCCCCGACCGAATCTGTCCACCTGGGGAAGGCAAGCGTCGGCGAAACGTTCACGTCGACGTCTGTACACCCGCATTCTTCCATCCCGTCGTTCCAACAGAAATCGTGATTCATCATTGAACCAGATTCTACGCCAATTCGGTAGGTTCCAGGCCTGAACGTTGGTGTACCATTGAACTCGATGTCGACGATGTTGTTGTCGAAGCTTAGGGCCAAAATAAAGTCTTCTGGCACGTAAACCAACCTCTCTCAACCTGTTCCTGACGGTCTGTGCAGAAAGCCTCCTCAATCCGGGTATTTGTCGAGCGGTACTGGTCGCCGTAGCTGTTCGATGACGCAGATGATGTACCCGGATGTAGCGATCCTGCGCCGCAGTGGTCGCTCGAGGTCGCCCACTACGAGGGGCATCTGCTACCGCATTCTGCCGGAGATATCTCTCCCAGAGCCGTGAAATGGTACTTTGGTTAACATTCATGCGTCGGGCAACTGCACGTTAAGACTGGCCAGCTTCAAGCAAACCAATGGCGATATGACGGTTGGCTTCACTTAGACGTGACATTTGCGTTCGTCAACAATATTCCAAATACAGTGAATAATCGACAGACAGCGATCAACCTTTTATACCCGTCATTGAGACTATCTGATCCCCAACTTTCACGTGCATTGCATGTGAATTGTGTATTCTGTGACACTACTCGCCGAAATTGAAAATCATGCTGTTAAATACGGGTATTTTACGGATGATTCGTTTTGTTGTGATGTTTCAAAACATAAACAATATAGGACTCATAAACAGAGCAAAACCTTTTGTAAAATGAATCACGTTTTAATTCATTGCTACATGAAATTGCTATTTTCATGATGCGTTTCTTTTTTGGGAGAGTATATTATGCCTCAATATTCCGTACCCAGGGAGTAATCGAACCCTGGTCTAAGGCGTGACGAGCAATGGTTGTACCACTAGGCTACCCACTGCTTCGAAGAAAGCAACTACAAATTATTTTGAGAAAATAATCCTTCATAACATTTTTTTAAGTAAGTACCTGACGTACCAAGAAATATTGTGGATCATATAAATATATCAACAGGTGATAACATATTTGGAGACCCACGCAAGCACACCCATCTCACTTCATTCATTAAACAGACTAGCTATTAACAATCAACAACGATTCAGGACCAGACAACAGTACAGGTAAAACTGGTCACTTAGAAAGAATATATTTATAAGCGATAGCAATTATTTCTCCCGGTACATGTGAATACATGTATACAGATTACATGTCAATGAATATAAGCCAGACAGCTAGATAACACATTCCATGGGTATAATGTGTTATGTGACGCTGTATTATAAACTACACACGTAGAGGGAAATAACACAACACAAACTCTCCTCACTGACACACACCATCTACTACAAAATAACCAAGTTCACCCTATCCCCCCGCCCCTGTTCTATAATCAATTTCCCATCCACACCGACTTACCCCCAGTAAACACACACAGATACAGACGCAGACAGATACCGACACACAGAGTCACAGACACATACCGACACAGACAGATAGACACATACACAGACGCATAGACACGGGATGGCATACAAAGGCACACATACAGACAGCGAGACAAACAGACACACTTTTACAGACAGACAACCACCTACAGACGCATAGTCGCGGACAGAGATACACATACAGACACACTTTTACAGACATAGACACACACACACACACAGACACACACACACACACACACACACACACACACACACACACACACACACAACAAAACAAAACAACAACAACAAAACCCATCACTACCTGCCTCAATCCCACTAGACCAACTTCATACTAGTAGTGTTAAATAGACAGGTACTCGAAAGAACAAAAGATTATTTCTCTAGCACTTAAAACATTACCTATTCAATATGTTGTTTTCAGTGGCTTCCTTGATCTCCTGGAAGCCGTTTCATGTTACACATCTACAAAGAAAAATAATGTTCCCTGTACTATTCGTTAGGATTCAAGTCGTTTATCAATCACCACGACTACCACTACATCAAACGCTGTGGCAGATGCCCATCATCAGCTAGAAGTTCATTCAATTTAGGAAGTCAAGATGTCCTCGCAATCCAGTGTAACAATCATCAGCAATCTAAAGTTTGCACAAAACATTTTGATTGTCAGCAATCAGTTGGCAAAAGATGTATTTGATTATTAAAATAACTTTTATTTGTCTTTGACGAAACTGTATATTTTTTTCGTGAAAATAGGCTCATTACGTACAATTTTATTTTTACATGGTATAGCCAAACTCTGATTTGTTGAATTTATGTTTTTGCTTTTTAACTAGGTGTAACCACAGCAAATGAGACAATTTCAACAAATTGAGTCTTATGAAAATACACATTATTGATCAAGAGGTGAAGAGCGGAAGACCTATTGAAATCAGGAAAACCTTTGAAGTGATGAGGTTTGTTTGAAGAACGTATGACGGAGTTATAAGAACTGTGTTAGAAGAAGCAGAGGATATTGTCTTGGGGACCGATCACTTGATTTTCTCATACGAGGTACTTAGAGGTGTATGTCAGTAGGAGGTCAGCTCACCATGTATTATGTAGCTATTCTTTTGTGATGAACATAAAAAATCTCCTTTAAATATTATTTTCGTCAAAAGGGATGATCATGCAAAGCGAAACGAATTGATACAAAGCGCAATGGGATTACGCGAAGTGTGCAAATTGATGCTATGCTAATTTTACCATAAACTAAAAAAATATAGAGAGAAAATTTCTTTAAATAATAACTTCACAGCCTATTTTCTTGTTTTGTTTTGCTTTTTAGCTTTATGAATGCATAGACAAAACCAATAGTTGCTTTGTTATCCCATCAAATGACAGAGAGTCACTTGCTTGTATATTGACAAATATTCACACATCTGTGGATCATAATGAAACTGAAACTGAAACTCAGGGGACGTGGGGTAGCCCAGTGGTTAAAGCGTTCTTTCGTCAGAGATCCGGGTTCGATTCCCCGCATAGTTACTATGTGTGAAGTCCATTTCTGGTGTCCCCCGCCTTGATATTGCTGGAATATTGGAATAACTCACTCACTTACTCAGGACATGTACAGTACAACCAGAAATTATTGAGAATTTAAAGATTGTAATTTTTTTATTGTTTTCACTCATTACTCACGTATTAAATGTGAATATTAGCAGAATATAACTCCAGATTCAAAGACAGGTGAACAGTTAGCATTTTGTCAAGTCACCATGGGCAGTAATGCAGGCTTCAATGCGGCGGGGCATACTACTGATCAAAGAAGTTAGAAAGTCGTGGTCAATGCTGTCCCCATATCGGACCACCTCTTCTTTCATTTCAGCAATATTTGTCAGATTTTCTTATTGACACTTTCCTTCATAAGTCCCCAAACATTTTCTTTTGGATTTAGGTCAGGGCTATAGCTTGGCCAATCTAATAATGTCATATTTTGGGTCCGAAAGCAGGCCTGTGAATTCTTTCAACGATGTTTTGGGTCGTTGTCCTGCTGGAAAATCCAAAAATTTGCATAGAACACGTGAGCAGATGGAAGTAAATGTCCCTCGAGAATATCTGTGTACCGCTCACTGTTCATATTCCCTTCAAATACACAGAGGTGCGTTGCCCCTAACACAGATATGCCACCCCACACGTTAAATTTCGGACTGTACTTTGGTCGCTGATACAAAGGTTTTTCAGTTTGTTTGGTCCAGAATTTCAGTGTATTAGGAAACAGCCACCCAGAACTTTCATCTGAGAAAATCACATTGTCCCAGTTAAAATTTCTATGCTGTAAGCACCAGTTCAACCTTCGCTCCTTTTGTTCAGGTTTCATGATCGGTGATGGAATTCCTCGACTTTTCTTCCAACCCATTGCATGCAGCTCAGTTCTAATTGGCTCCTTACAGACAGCCACAGTTCCTCTATCAATCATATCCAGCCTTAAGTTTTCTAAACTCCTTCGTTCGTTTTTAGAAACAAGAATACCAAGCCGCCTCTTGTCACCGACAGTCAATTTTCTGGGCCTACCTGCGCCTCCCTGGTGCTCAATGCCATATCCATTTGCAATATTTTCAAAACACGATAAACAGTGGACAAAGGGATGCCTGTTCTACTTGAAATCACTATATCTGATCTGATTTCCTTGTTATAATACTCTAAAATCAACTTCCTCTTCTCTAAATCATCCATACTGAGGATCACTGAAAATGTCGTCTGCTAGCAAGTAAACAAAGAGGGATAACTCTTCACAAACTAATGAAAAAGGATAAGCGGAGTTGTCTCTCTTGAATGAAACCAAACACTTCATAGCTGGTCAAGGTTGTTAAAACTAAATTAGAAATCCAATTAAACATATTCCTAAAATTCTCAATAATGTCTGGTCATACTATATATCTAGAATCAACGGTCAGACCATTCAAATGTCAACCAAGTCAACTATTAATAATGAACATTTTATCTTTTTTAAGGAGGAATGAAATTATGCAGGACGGAATAAGTCATTTCCCCGATGGAAGATTGTCCAGAAGCCTCTACCACAGTCTAGATTTGATGAGGTTTTAATACTGGTTAGTGGACATCCTTTTCTCAGGAAGATTGTGTGAAAAAACGTCACACTGGAGTATAGACGTTATCTCAAAGACATCAGTCATTTCCATTGTCAATAATAGACATACCAAGCTATCATACTCACGATCCGTCATCCATAAAACTGACATTGTATGAATAAACCGAGTTCAAGATGAGTCCAGTTATGTTTGTTGTTAATCATTTTGCAAAAACAACAACAAAAGACATTATTTGACAAGATCAAATCAAACTAAAGACCTGCCTCCCTGCCTGAAAATAAACATGTATTCATACATCATGCAGCTATATCTCTGTAGCTTGATGTATCCTAAAGAGCGCCTTTTGAAAATAACATGTTTATCTTCAGCAATAAAGTGTGAAAAAATATGTTCAAAACAGTCGTCTATAGGCATATACAAGTGGAAGAAACGTTATTTTACTATTTTTATTAAAATGATTCTGGTAGTTCTGGATTTCAACAGTATGATAAAAACGAAAAAGAAACTGTTATAAATTATAAAAGCAAGGGTTTGAACATTTCATTTAAGAAAAATCGATGTTTAAAAGCTGGATTACGCGGATGAATGTGACCTATTGAGCTGTTAATCTTTTGAACATGCCGTATAAGCCCGGAAAACCAGAGCGATGGTGAGTTTTAATGGTTTTCATCCTTTAATGATAACACGTTCCGATCTAAATTCTGGAACCCGTTTGTCGAGGAACTCTCTTCAGTGTGATCAATCTTAAGCAAATGTAGTGACACATTTCAATGTGCTGCGTTCGTCCGCACATAGCAAAGAGGAAAGAAACATTCACCTATTGTTTGTGTGGCGTCAGAGAGTTTATCTTTCAGTACAGAAATTCGTCCTAAAGCATTTAATACGTCCCTGCAAACGATATGTTTTTAAATTTACTTGGAATGATACAAATATAAAAAAGTTAAAAGGGTTATGTAAGGATGATGGTTTGCGGATGGTTGATACATAAAGTTTTTGATGCTTTGAAATTATCTAACTTTAGAAAACAACCATCAATAACCCCTGCAATGTACCTTTTGATAACAGTTTAAGATTTTGAAGTATGAGAGTGTATACTACAGTAGGACAGTTCATGTTGAAGTATGAGAGTGTCTACTACAGTAGAACAGTCCATGTTGAAGTATGAGTGTGTACACTACAGTAGGACAGTCCATGTTGAAGTATGGTAGTGTATACTAGAGTAGGACAGGCCATGTTGAAGTATGAGAATATATACTACAGTAGGACAGTCCATGTTGAAGTATGAGAGTATATACTACAGTAGGACAGGCCATGTTGAAGTATGAGGGTGTGAACTACAGAAGGACAGGCCATGTTGAAGTATGGTACTGTATACTACAGTAGGACAGGCCATGTTGAAAAATGAGAGTGTGAACTACAGTAGGACAGGCCATGTTGAAGTATGAGAGTGTGCACTACAGTAGGACAGGCCATGTTGAAGTATGGTAGTGTCTACTACAGGACAGGCCAGTGTATACTACAGTAGGACAGGCCATGTTGAAGTATGAGAGTATATACTACAGTAGGACAGGCCATGTTGAAAAATGAGAGTGTGAACTACAGCAGGACACTTCATGTTGAAGTTTGAGAGTGTCTACTATAGTAGGACAGGCCATGTTGAAGTATTAGAGTGTATACTACAGTAGGACAGTCCATGTTGAAAAATGAGAGTGTGAACAACAGTAGGACAGGCCATGTTGAAGTATGAGAGTGTATACTACAGTAGGACAGGCAATGTTGAAGTATGAGAGTATATACTACAGTAGGACAGGCCATGTTGAAGTATGAGAGTACATGTATATACTACAGTAGGACATTCCATCTTGAAGTATGAGAGTGTATACTAGGGTAGGACATTCCATGTTGAAGTATGAGAGTATATACTACAGTAGGACAGGCCATGTTGAAGTATGAGAGTATATACTACAGTAGGACAGGCCATGTTGAAGTATGAGAGTATATACTACAGTAGGACATTCCATCTTGAAGTATGAGAGTGTATACTAGGGTAGGACATTCCATGTTGAAGTATGAGAGTATATAGTACAGTAGGACAGGCCATGTTGAAGTATGAGGGTGTATACTTCAGTAGGACAGGCCATCTTGAAGTATGAGAGTGTATACTACAGTAGGACAGGCCATGTTGAAGTATGGTAGTGAATACTTCAGTAGGACAGTCCATGTTGAAGTATGAGAGTGTATACTACAGTAGGACAGGCCATGTTGAAGTATGAGGGTGTATACTTCAGTAGGACAGTCCATGTTGAAGTATGAGGGTGTATACTTCAGTAGGACAGGCCATGTTGAAGTATGGTAGTGTCTACTACGGTAGGACAGTCCATGTTGAAGTATGAGAGTGTATACTACAGTGGGACAGAGCATTTTGAAGTATGAGAGTGTCTACTACAGTAGGACAGTCCACGTTAAAGTATGGTAGTGTCACTACAGTAGGACAGTCCATGTTGAAGTATGATAGTGTCTACTACAGTAGGACAGGACTTGTTGAGGTATGAGAGTGTCTACTACAGTAGGACAGTCCATGTTGAAGTATGAGAGTGTATACTACAGTGGGACAGGACTTGTTGAGGTATGAGAGTGTCTACTACAGTAGGACAGGCCATGTTGAAGTTTGAGAGCGTCTGCTACAGTAGGACAGGCCATGTTGAAGTATAGGAGCGTCTACTACAGTAGAACAGTCCATGTTAAAGTGTGGGGGAGTGTGTTACACTATGGGGGTGCATGTTGAAGTTTCGGAGTAAATGTTAAAGTATGTGAGTACACGTAAATGTATGCGATCACTAAGCTTTTCGCAGAGCTCTGTCATAGAGTATAGAGTCCACGTAAGAGTGTGAGAGTCCACGTTACAATATGGGAGAGTATGTTGCAGTATGAGAGTACATGTGGAAGTATAGGAGTACATGTAAAAGTATGCTATCACTTAGCTATTCACAGAGATCTGTCATAAACCTGCAATATTCCCGAGTGCAGCGTCAACAACAGCTATGCAACTCAAACTATATCCGATCACGATATTACCTTGACACCAGGAGACATTTCTCCTTCCAACCTTGAAACTATTTATGACGAGAATGTCACACTGAGTAACACAATCACTTTTGAGACAATGATAACCATTTACGTTGAAGCAGAATAACTATTACCCTTTGATGTCTTCAAGCCGGATCCTATTACGGATTAATATATAATTCATCAATACATACTACATACAGTATAGCAATTTATTCATGAGATTTATTTATACCTCGAGTTACGAATATATGGCCTTTCTTTATCCTTGACACATTATCTCTCTCTTCAGTGAATCAAATGCCGCAGGGTTTAAGCGACACTATATGTGTATGTACTTGTTGGCTATCACATGTATTGCCGATGCTCGGAATGCAAGACCTACGCGAACTAGGTCCAGAAGCGATTCTCAGAGCTTGGTGTAGCTTGATGCTGGTGAACGCCGGTTTGAAATACTGTTACATCAAAGGATAATATGAATAGATTAGATAGTGCTAGTTGCTAGTTGCGATGTACTACTGCATTCATTCACACACTAACAACGTGTTAATAAGTGCTTTGACTTGACTCCAAGTAGGTTATCACTTATAAAATACACATCGACAAAATAAAAGGTAAAATCCAAATGAAACCCAGAACAGTTCTTACTTAGGCTTTTAGCTCAGACTTGCTAAATATTCTTGCGTTGGATTCCTTGTATGGTATTCTCTTGGGTCCAAGAGGCACACTTTACCTTGAACTGTGTGATGTATAATACAAAGGCCATTGATGACCTTCTTCTAAACTTGGACCTAATTATCATGTTTAAATGTCGTGGAATCGCAATGGTCATTTCAAAGGGTCATATTCTACGATGCCGGTAAGGTTACAGTACGCTGAATGGTCCACAATTAAACCTGTACTTGGACAGACGGACATAGTTTGTAAATGTCAGATATATGAAGGTTTGTATTTCAACAGCTCGTCTTCTCATTGGCCTATTGATAATGGCGGAGTCACTGATTGAGAATGATTTAATCTCGGCTAATGTTTAGTTTCATTTATAGAAAGAATCAACTCCATCTAAACTGAACAAGCCTCACTGAGTGAGTGTGAGTGAGTGAGTTTAGTTTAACGCCGTACTCAGCAGTATTCCAGCTATATGGCGGTGGTCTGTAAATAATCGAGTCTGGACCACACAATCCAGTGATCAACATCATGAGCATCGATGCATGGGATACGATGACATGTGTCAACCAAGTCAGCGAGCCTGACCACCCGATCCCGTTAGTCGCCTCTTGCGGCAATCATAGGTCACCGAAGATCAATTCTAACCCGGATGTTCACGGGTTAGTTTCACTGAGACAGGAGACCGAGCCTGAAGCTATGAAAATTACCTTCCTTCAATTAGGGCTGTAGCTTTACTACCTTTACAGTAAGGGTTGGACAGAGAATACAATATGGTTCAGGGGCTGTGAGGATGACTAGGTGTAACGCATCTTTGAACAGTAGTTCAGCTGCATCACGGCTCACAGCTGTTGATGGGCGAGAAAGGTGGGCGAGAATCACAGACACTGCTATACTTTCTGCCTCTGTTTGTATGTTGGTCAACGCCACATTCTGCGTAAGATCTGCGTTACATCATGAGTAAGATCTGCGTATTGGGATACGATCCGTCTTATCGCATGGGCACGCTCGGCAGTTGCAATGGGACCCATGGAATCCATGCTTATCTATGTACATATGTTGAGACCTGCTGTCAATAAGTAAAACCATACCATACTGCACTGCTTTGCCTATCATGTTGTTAAGACGGCATTGGATGGCCTGCTTCATACCAAGTATCACGTATATGTCGCCTCTTAAAACAAGCCCTGGTTGCTGAAGGCCTGTTCTACCTCTGATACCCATGGGAATGTTTCTATACAGCTCTTTATCCTTTACATTAGCCAGAAAGTAAAGATAGAGGTTAATTTAGAAAGAATTTTAAAAGAATGAATATAGTTGCAGGTAACGATGAGGGCTCCTTGGTTTTAGTTCTATGTATTGTATTTGAGGGCTTGAAATCATCGTCCAAAATGGAGCCAGAACACGTTTTCGCCAGGCGAGCGGATCTTCCAAATACAGCCGGGGTCGCGGGGGTCATGTACCTTTAAGAAGTTCCGGAGAAGAAATAGTTCCCTCTTTAATAGACTGTATCTCAGTTGTTCTTGGGTCTACGGTCAAAACAATCAGTGTTCTGGAATCGCCAAGACTTCATCTATCATACTAGCACTTTCTGTGCAGAAGATGCACATTTTGGGAGCAAACTACTCAGAAAACTGCTGAAAAACATGGCCAAAAACTGAAAACAAAAAATAACTGCCAAACGGTACGTTTTAGCGACTTGACCCGTCAGGCAAAATTGTTGGGAATTCGATTGTGCATCTGTACAAGAGATTTGGAAGTGTTGGAACAATTAGTTCTTGAGATATTTGATGTCAAACTTTGAAATTTTGGAATTAATTTTGATTTATCTCCCCTTTGCTATTGGGCTTAGAGCCTAGAGATTTTTAAGGGGAATATCTATACCCCGGTGCGCATCTGTGTGATTTTTTGTAAGCGATTCGGAGCATTGGTTTAGGTGAGGTGAGGTGAGGTGAAATTGGGTTTAACGTCGCGCTGGAGAATATTTCGCTCATATGAGGATGTGCATGCGTGTGAATGTGTATGTGCGGCTGCTTGTACTAGCCCAGACTGAAGCTGGTTTTATAGTGCTAGCCCACTGAGACACTATGCCGCAGTGAAGCATGAATACCCCACTCAGACACATTATACTCACTCCAAGCCGACCAGTGCTTGTTGTACCCATTAATGCCGAGCGCCAGGCAGGGACCAACAAGTACCATATTTTAACGTCTTTTTGGTATGACGCAGTCGGGAATTGAACCCGTGACCTTCCGCTCTCCGGGCGGACGCTCTAACCACTACACCACGGAGGCGGTCCATTGGTTTAGGAGTTATGTTTGGTACAAAAATCGGCGGAATAATAATAGATAATAATAATAATCCGAAAGATTACAATAGGTCTCCTGCCTAGAGGTAAGGAGCCCTAAAAATGGCACTCTGGTAAAGGTCATTGTGTGAATCCGATATAAGTCACGCCGTCGAATAGCTGAAATAGAGCTGGAACACTCGCTCGATTACAGCATGGGGTTTGTTGTTTAACGCCGCACTCAGCAATATTCCAGCTGTAAATAATCGAATGTGGACAAGATAATCCAGTGATCAACATCATGAGCATCGATGCATGGGATACGATGACATGTGTCAACCAAGTCAGCGAGCCTGACCACCCGATCCCGTTAGTCGCCTCTTGCGGCAATCATAGGTCACCGAAGATCAATTCTAACCCGGATGTTCACGGGTTAGTTTCACTGAGACAGGAGACCGAGCCTGAAGCTATGAAAATTACCTTCCTTCAATTAGGGCTGTAGCTTTACTACCTTTACAGTAAGGGTTGGACAGAGAATACAATATGGTTCAGGGGCTGTGAGGATGACTAGGTGTAACGCATCTTTGAACAGTAGTTCAGCTGCATCACGGCTCACAGCTGTTGATGGGCGAGAAAGGTGGGCGAGAATCACAGACACTGCTATACTTTCTGCCTCTGTTTGTATGTTGGTCAACGCCACATTCTGCGTAAGATCTGCGTTACATCATGAGTAAGATCTGCGTATTGGGATACGATCCGTCTTATCGCATGGGCACGCTCGGCAGTTGCAATGGGACCCATGGAATCCATGCTTATCTATGTACATATGTTGAGACCTGCTGTCAATAAGTAAAACCATACCATACTGCACTGCTTTGCCTATCATGTTGTTAAGACGGCATTGGATGGCCTGCTTCATACCAAGTATCACGTATATGTCGCCTCTTAAAACAAGCCCTGGTTGCTGAAGGCCTGTTCTACCTCTGATACCCATGGGAATGTTTCTATACAGCTCTTTATCCTTTACATTAGCCAGAAAGTAAAGATAGAGGTTAATTTAGAAAGAATTTTAAAAGAATGAATATAGTTGCAGGTAACGATGAGGGCTCCTTGGTTTTAGTTCTATGTATTGTATTTGAGGGCTTGAAATCATCGTCCAAAATGGAGCCAGAACACGTTTTCGCCAGGCGAGCGGATCTTCCAAATACAGCCGGGGTCGCGGGGGTCATGTACCTTTAAGAAGTTCCGGAGAAGAAATAGTTCCCTCTTTAATAGACTGTATCTCAGTTGTTCTTGGGTCTACGGTCAAAACAATCAGTGTTCTGGAATCGCCAAGACTTCATCTATCATACTAGCACTTTCTGTGCAGAAGATGCACATTTTGGGAGCAAACTACTCAGAAAACTGCTGAAAAACATGGCCAAAAACTGAAAACAAAAATAACTGCCAAACGGTACGTTTTAGCGACTTGACCCGTCAGGCAAAATTGTTGGGAATTCGATTGTGCATCTGTACAAGAGATTTGGAAGTGTTGGAACAATTAGTTCTTGAGATATTTGATGTCAAACTTTGAAATTTTGGAATTAATTTTGATTTATCTCCCCTTTGCTATTGGGCTTAGAGCCTAGAGATTTTTAAGGGGAATATCTATACCCCGGTGCGCATCTGTGTGATTTTTTGTAAGCGATTCGGAGCATTGGTTTAGGTGAGGTGAGGTGAGGTGAAATTGGGTTTAACGTCGCGCTGGAGAATATTTCGCTCATATGAGGATGTGCATGCGTGTGAATGTGTATGTGCGGCTGCTTGTACTAGCCCAGACTGAAGCTGGTTTTATAGTGCTAGCCCACTGAGACACTATGCCGCAGTGAAGCATGAATACCCCACTCAGACACATTATACTCACTCCAAGCCGACCAGTGCTTGTTGTACCCATTAATGCCGAGCGCCAGGCAGGGACCAACAAGTACCATATTTTAACGTCTTTTGGTATGACGCAGTCGGGAATTGAACCCGTGACCTTCCGCTCTCCGGGCGGACGCTCTAACCACTACACCACGGAGGCGGTCCATTGGTTTAGGAGTTATGTTTGGTACAAAAATCGGCGGAATAATAATAGATAATAATAATAATCCGAAAGATTACAATAGGTCTCCTGCCTAGAGGTAAGGAGCCCTAAAAATGGCACTCTGGTAAAGGTCATTGTGTGAATCCGATATAAGTCACGCCGTCGAATAGCTGAAATAGAGCTGGAACACTCGCTCGATTACAGCATGGGGTTTGTTGTTTAACGCCGCACTCAGCAATATTCCAGCTGTAAATAATCGAATGTGGACAAGATAATCCAGTGATCAACATCATGAGCATCGATCTACGCAATTGGGATACGATGACATGTTTCAACCACGTCAACGAGCCTGACCACCCGACAAGCATGGATTGTTGAAAACTATTTCTAACCCTGATCATCACAGGGCTAGAAATGTCAAATGTTAAAGCTGCAGAATATTTGAATAAAATGTATAAAAAATGTACAAATGGCTGACAACTATGCCCCTTATGATCACATAAATAAACATTGCTAAAATGAGTGATAACAATAAATGACAACTATTTCTTAAATCTCTCCTCAACGATACAATAATACGTATCCTATGGACACAAAAGAGGATCTCATCACACAATATGCCTTAAGAAGATGGACGTGCCAATATACATATCGCTCACAAACCCACTGAATAGTTGAAGACAATTATATCAATTTAAAAGGTCAGAGCGTCTTTTATCACCTGTTTGGTCGATAAAACCCTATATTAAAGTGACCTTTTAGTCTGATATAATGATAGGCGTCTTAATGTATTTGGGTCGTTGAATCATTTCCATCGCATGCACATATTTTTTTAGGTCGATTCGCCTTCAGACAATCCATATACAGTAATAACAAAATGCGTGCAAAGGATGTATTTCTTTCTATTTCGATATGTGTGAGCAGATATTTAGTTATTTTAGGCAAACGCGGAGGTTTGTGTTGTGAGATTTTATGAAGGAGCCATGCAAGACACAGGAGTAGTTTGGTTGTTATGGGGGCGTTGCAATAATCAGTCACTGTTAATAAGCAGTGTCACTTGGCGTTCGAGAAGACAAATGCCAAATCCCACTGGTGTTTCGGTTTCACGTGAAATTCTAACGTGACATTGGTTGTAATTTTTTTTTGCGACGTCATAAAACCCTGATTGTCATGTTAGAAGTCTGTAAGTAACAATATAGGCAAGATACTAACGTATGAGGAATTCTTGATTCTGTCATGATGCCACGTCTCGAAATATTATACACCACGTTATAAGAATCTATACCTAAACGGCGCGTCGCACCATAACAGAATAAAGAATGTCTCATCCATAAAAGTGTCTTACCATCTCTGAACCCGATGGTACCATTACCGCCAACGTCCAGTGTCACTGACCGATGCTGACCGTGTATGACCAATCCGTCATTTGAGTTTGTTCAACGAAGACACATACAGATCAGACATATATATCTGACCACGCATACCTTGGCGAGACAGCAGTTTTGAGACTTGTATTCGAATCCCAAGATTGATGCAATTTCTTGTGAAACACCTCAAGGCTTCCACACAAACCCTGTGCTCGAAGCTTGCTTAAAACGATAGAAAAATCACAACTTACTCAGTTCAATCAATCAATCTTTATTTACAGTACTGAAGAGGCCGTAGGCCTATAGTACATTTAACATACAGTAGCAGAGGGTGCAATATAAATGAATATATAGTAAATAATATCACATCTGTAATGCAGAGGATCTCATATTCATGGCATGGTATATATACATTGCAAGGTATTTTGTGGCTGTTTGATTTTGGGATGCCATGAGGGTATAGCATTTGTGTATTCGGGGGTTCAAGTAGAAATATTTCTTTATGTATTCTTTTCTGAAATTTGCATACAATGGACAAACAAGCAAGAAATGATATTCATCTTCTAACTCCTGATAAGTACAATATTTACACAATCGTTTTTCCCGTGGTATCCCTAAATGCTTACTTTTCTCTATTAGAAGATCATGGGAACTACATCTGAAACGGGCTAGTACTGTTCTGAATTTCTTAACATTAATGTCTAGAAGATATTTTTCTGTGAGAATGAATGATTTAAAACACGAGTAATGGTTTAACTTATTGTGTAAACATAGTGAAAAGTGCCACTTTTGAAAATACATAACTTTGTACATATCTTTTAGCCTTTGTGTTAAATCATATATAAAGAACCTGTTTAAGCCGAATGAGTTTTAGAAGGAAAATTACATTCTGAGTAATGGATGGCCTAGATACTAAGGTCAGTAGTTCCATACCGTCAAAAATGAACGTCAAAATAAACGACGTTAAACTGTACTTGGCTGGTGTTCAGCATTAAGGGGATAACGATAGCACAATGGCAGGTCTGCTCGTAGTCAATAGATGTGTGGGGTGTGGGGGTGTGTGTGGGTCTTTTCATAACTACGGTGAGGTATCTCATTCAGAGGGGTTATAGTAAGTCGTAGTGTTATCAGCCAACCAGCCTCACGCGTGACGTTTAATCCGTTTCACCTCTTCTCCCAGTATTAGCTCACGATTGGATTCGTAAAGGCCAAGTTGTGACACTTAATTGTTTGGTAGGAGTATGATAATGAATAATACTTTCTTCTGTTGTAGGTCTAGTAAAGGGGTATACCACAAATCTACACGCACAATTACACAACAATTTGACTATAATTAAGGAAAATGTGTTAATACTACCCTAATAATTTGTTTGTTACAAAATACCGGTTTACAAGTGTACACAATGTAGAGGGCCTTCTATCAAGAATAATTATAGGCAAAGTAATATGGTATTAGTAGCTCGTGAGCTATAGTCACCATATTTCCAAGTCTGTAGACATCATGATTTCACCTTGAGACATAGTTTATGACTCTCCTTATTGTCACAGTCACTCAGCCCAGACGTGGGTACAAGATTTCTGTATTTTTCAGAATATCCACCTCGTTGATAACAACACTGACAAAGTCCAAGTCTACAGACTATTCCCCACAAGACGAGACTAGCACTGAGCTTCTGTAACAATCATTCGAGTTTATAATGCTTTGTCTATTAGCTGGTCACTTCCAATTGACTTGCAAAAGCAACTCGCATGAATCCATAACATTCAAACAGCCATTTATCTCGCAGTGATCTCATCATCATACACAAAGGCATCTCTACACTAACCATTTTATTTTAGTTACATATAACATGAAATATGGACATCCTTGTGATAGGGAAACACTCCGCAAACTGTTCATTCGAGGTTTGGTACTTCAAATCTTATTCACTGGTGCTTTTGGCCTTTAGAACTATCAGTTGTATATTTCCAGGGACTTTATGGTCTCTGATTATTCTTGTATCGTTGATTGTGTCGACAGGTATGCAGTGTTATAATTGATAAATGATCAACTAATTCTTGTGGTGGAGGAATCGCTAACCAAACCGTTCATTTACTGGTCCCTTCCACCTGTAGAATCTATAGAACCAACCATATATCACTGGTAACAGCTGCTTGAGTTGATAGGTAAGCCGTAGTCAGTTATCCACACTGGTTTGATTCCGTAACACTGGACAACCTTGACAACGTGAACTTTACAAGTCTCGTCAATGCCCGAAGATCTCGTCCGTGACGTCACTGTTGGTAAATACGGACCCCCCTGGCAAGGCCAACTGACATTTCGAGAGGCTAGCTGTGACGTCAGAGAAGGCTGTCTCGGGGGTCGACGGACTGTAAAATGTGCCATCACCCCTCAGCATTGACTGGCCGGGGGGTGGGGCGTGGTGTTGATGCAAAGTGTGCTGCATCGTCACGTTTTGTCTGTTTACAGCAGAATAATGACAGTGTAAATGATCTGTTGCAGTATACAACGAGTACATATGTACCAGTATCGACTGATCTGGAAAGGAATGGGTCCGAGATAGGAAAGAGTCTCAAAGATTATTATATTATATATGTTTCAATTGGACACATACTGGACAATAAAATATCGCACTTGTTACAGAATTTTACGAAATGGATTTTCATTGAAATTGGGTAGGTAACAATCTGTCGGGGTTGGAGAAATTTGCAAAATAATACCCAAAGCGTATGTAATAGCCATGGAAGTGTGAATGACTTAGTGCTCAGTAATGACACAAGCTGGGGTATGATGTCTGTTTATTAGTGTACTGATGACAAACTGGTGACAAACTGACACCCTGTATCAATGAATGAAATATAAGATACAGTTTCCATCACACGATCCGAAGTATGAGGCAAACAAACTAAATAATCAATACTGAAACGATACAGGTGATTTAATATTCGCCTATATAAGATCCACATATTATCTTCACTGGTGCACTTACACGTGCTACATAAATATGGTATAATAAGCCCGATATTACATTCAATTCTTCAATTAATAAAAGGAATATATTTATGACATAAGTAATATAGGTATGTATCTATATGTTATTCATATATGAAGCCGGTGAACCCCACTGGCGTGAACTTGTCAATACAAATGACAATCTCGTCGTAACTACTTGTTCATGATAATGAACATATCATGAGTACTTTTCTTTCACACATATAATCAAGTACATGTAAACTATTATGAAGTTATTAAGACAATACCCGTTACTGACAGACCAACAAAAGCGCACATACGATCAAAAATGGTATCTCTAGTATACATAACAAAGGGTACAAAAATAGGACGCCAATAAAACTAGCCAATCATTAATATGCCTCAGCTTCTACCTTGATTAATACCCGATCCACCCTACACTGAAGTAGCCCACTGAGATTCACTAAACAAAACAGAAGAGTTTTAATGGTATTACCTAGCTCACTGCTAAGTCTGTTATAAGCCTGTAATTATATCTGATTATATGATATATGGTGAATTGGGAAGATATCCAACAGACATACTTATAAAGGCTAGAATCATTTCATATTGGTGCAAACTAATTTCATCAACTTGCACATTGTCTAGTATTTTATATAGGATCATGTTTACAATGAAAACGAATGATCCCATATATTTACCTCTTATCAATGTAGTTAAAACAATTTTGGAATGTTTTGGCTTAAGCTATGTATGGATATCTCAAACTTGTACAATTAACATTTGGCTTAAAAGTAACCTTAAGGCTTCCAAGACTTCGAAGATAATAAAGACCAATGACCGTGATGACCAAGTCCTGAATCGTCTAGCAAGACGAAATACTTGGGAACATCTTTGAGACTCTCTTAAACGCCAAGTTCGAGCTGGAGATCTTCCTGTTCAAAATCAGCATGAATGGAGGCAGGCAGGTAAGGAATGGTAGTGGATTCCGACGCTGAGATGAGGAGGTATGAGGAGGAGACTGGTGGATATTATCCGTCAGGCATCTACTCGGCAAGACACCAGTCAATGATCTAACCCATTCAGTCATAACACGTGTTATTTTTGGGATTACACTTTTTCATTAAAGTACAGAATCTAGTACTTTGTCCTCAGGTTCATTCGACCATTTTTTATAAGTCATAGCTTTCGGCCTTTGTAGCCGTGACACTTGTCAGAGGGGTACACACAGTACGAGATCTAAACTACCACATGTCCGACTTCTGTTTTTGTGGAAGCTGTGGTGGCTATGTGGGTTAGATCGCGAACATTATGTGCTGGCGAGTAGGTGCCTGACTGGGAGTTGGGGTTCCAATCCCGGATGGCACCCAACCCGAGAAACAGTACTAGATTCTGTACTTTTCTGAAAAGGTTTAATCCCAAGTATAACATATGCTACATGTGACCACTAAACGGCATTGTGAGTCATAAGTCCTTGGTAGTCCAGATCACGCACGATGCTGACACGTGTAAATTGGAAAGCCTTCCAAAGTACACATTCAAAGTAATGTACATGCAGGTCCTTTGAAAGCAAAACAGTCTGGAAAGCTAAACAGTCTCCTCCCCGATGTAACGTGATTATTCAAACATCACCGGACTACATTCAACATGTGCACCGCGAATCGCAGAGTAGAGTTGCGTCCCTTAGTCGTTACAGGAACCTATAACCGTTAATTCGATTCGCTCTGATTACATTTCCATGATTGTCAGCACCATGACTTCATCCAAGTGTATAAATGTCAAATACCTACATCGCTCCGGACTTTCCACCTACACCAAGCCGATTGATGGATTGATTGTTGTTTAACGCCGCACTCAGCAATATTTCAGCTGCAAATAGTGAGTGAGTGAGTTTAGTTTTACGCCGCTTTTAGCAATATTCCAGCAAAATCACGGCGGGGGACACCAGAAATAGGCTTCACACATTGTACCCATGTAGGGGATTGATCTCGGGTCTTCAGCGTGACCAGCGAACGGTTTAACCACTAGGCTCCCCCACAGCCTGGAGTCTGGACCAGGCAATCCAGTGATCAACATGGTCAACCAAGTCACCGAGCCTACCACCCGAACCCTTAGTCAAACCCTCTGACGACATGAGTTGCTGATGGCCAGTTCTAACCCGGATCTCCACTGTTAAACCCAGCAGATATGCTGTTATATAACTGAAATACAAAATGGGTTTAAAATCAAACTGACTGTTTCTCAGAATAAAAAAATCAGTGGCCATTCAATATCATACACAAAGCAATTCATTTGGACATTGAATTTAATGTAGCTTTTGTGGAAAACAATTTACTAAAAACGAGCCACAGAAGACTAGTTCTATCAGATATGGCTAAAAGCGTCTATATATCCTCGTGTCTGTCTCATCTCCAGTCGAAGAGTTTTTATGTTCTGCACGTTCTAATATGTATCATCATGTGCTGAAAAAAGGACGACTTTCGCAAGTCACGAAATAGCTGTCGCTGTATTCTATCTATATGCCATTCAAACTTGAGCAGTGTCTTTCGTAAGCTATATTTTCCCGTCTCAAGCTCTCTACACCGATGCATCCTGCATCTCACCGGGACATACCCTACTCAACAGTTTATACGGACATTCTATGTGAATACATGGGTAAATACAAAGTGCGACTTGTTGAAGATGCTGCCATACGAGTAAGTATGGTTTTATACCGCTTATAGCACTATTCCAGCAATATTACGGGTCTGTGTGTGTGTTGGCTTCACAAAGTGTACCCATGTTGAGAATCGAACTCAGGTCTTCAGCATGAAGCGCAAACGCTTTAACCAATTATAATTCATTCAAATTCATAAAAATTATAATTCATTACATGAATTGATAAAACTATAGTTAATACCTAATGTTGTCTTTTTTATGTGGGCACATACCATTATAATCAAGGGTACAGCTTAATTAAGCCTTGTGCAACCAACCATAACATGTGTTGTTTTAAGCGATCTGTCTTTTGGGAGGTCTGTTTTATGGGAAGATACCCATACGAACAGTATATGATTTCGGCTGGACCTGACGCAAGTTATTTTTATTCCATTTTACGAATATGTAACCAATTATATGCGTTCTTGTTTCGAAAGTGTCGAAAGAGTGTGAGTTATGAAACACCCCAATGCAGACCCACGCATTTGAGTTTACTTTGTTGTCGTTAAGCAAGAGAATTGAAGCCTTAGGCAAGATAGAATAACTTATTTCCCATTTAGTGTTTCAACACAAACGCATTTGAGCGGAAATCCTCTAAAAGGTCGACCCAATGTTTATGTCATTTCATTACAACTTAAAATGAAGTTTAACATGCATTAGTTTCATCTCATTCGGACGCTAATACAAGTCCAAAATTGGACACTGAGAATGTCTCGTTTCCCGTACATGCTGAGTGGTAGGTGCAACAGGAACTGATTCATGCACGGATTTGGAGGGGATGCAGAAGTGCATACTGGTCGAGTTGCCATGGAAACAAACGTCAAGCTGAATCATTTGCAGATGTGGTTCAACAACTAAAAACACCCCAGTTAATTACCTACTTTGAATATATGAAACACGAATCGTGTCTTGTAAAATATGCCATATCAACCATGGAAAACATAACAACCAACGTGGTATTCTCAACACTGATGCTAAAACCGATGGCCTAGTCGCACTCCAGTAGGATGCTCAGGTCAATGGCGGCAAGAAATATAGGGCTGTGGTCAGATTAGTTCAGTTATTAATATTATTGTTCTTGGTAATTATGGTGATATTTGATTTAGCATCGAAACTATAGTGCTTGCACTTATAAGCGCGCCGACAGCGACAGATGAAGGAAACTGCACCACGCCTTGGGGGGCACCAAATTGCCGCCATTATTCCGGAAGCGAGTTGTCCTTTTAAAGACGTCATGACTTCCGAGACCTGCCCTTGGGACAAGCTTCCTGTGTCTTTAGGATGATCCGCAGAGGCAGTGGGACATTAAAAGATCGGTAAGTGCTTCATCATGTCAAAATATTGACATCCTAAAAAAACAGGACTATTTTCTGAAACAGGGTATTGTGAATGACATTATTTTAGTGACGTAAGTGTGTAGGAGAGTCATTTGTATTACATTTCTTTCAAGGATTGCTGGGATCAAAGCCTCCGCTAGTCACGAACAAGTCCCTGGCTTAATTCAGGTGTTCGTGTTTGAAGTCAGTACCTTGTTTCCCTCGCCGTGTTATTGCTGAATTGTTGTGTGACGGGGGCGTAACATCATTCTCACTCTCACTTTGGACGGTGGGGTAGCTTACGGGTTAACGCGTTCACTCATCACGCCGAATACCCGGGTTCGATTCCCCACATGGCTACAATGAGCGAAACCCATTTCTGGTGTCCCCTGTCGTGAGGGTGCTAGAATAATGCTGAAAGCAGCGTAAAACCATGCTCACTCACTCACTCACATTGTACTTTGTCTTTATAGTGTTCTTATAAAATTATACAAGCACAAAGATCATTATCACGTTACACTGGTAGACAATTGCTACTACCTCCTCTAAGCTTTTTCATTTAACAGATTCGTTGAATTTAGTGATTGTGTCAAACTGAGACATGTAAACTTGTGTGAACCTTGTGTGTAAGATTTGTTATTCGACATACACGTCCAACATGTCTAACCGTACTTGTGGCCAATAAATCACATCTGCATTATTAACATGTAAATGAATGATGTGAAGCTCATAAAACAACACATGAAAGTCACACCTTCATCCTTAATATCTCGTGGGATTGGTAATAGAGTGTATGACAAAAAGGAATTTTAGCAGCTACACGGGTGTTAGATCTTTACTTATTAAGGAACTGCACATGTACATAATCGAACGTCTCTAGTATGTGAGATCATTAACAACATTACTGATACACCAAGTCTATATTTGTTAATGACACACGTTAATGACATCCGTTCAAAGTGCAACTCCCATCTCTTATTGAAGGCACTGTACATTTTTATGCTTACAAAAATTACAAGACACACAGAAACAAATAGACAGTATACTGATCGAGTTGCCATGGAAACAAACGTCAAGCTGAATCATTATGGTCAAAGGGGATGAATCGCACAATTACTGCGCATATGGGATAGATTCTGACAGCTTTGAGGTATGTTGGGCCACGACATGCGTAATGGCAAAATTATTTGGGTTTCAAACATAAAATGTTGGGGTATGGAGTATGTTGTGTGGACATTGGGAAAACAAGTACATACAGCATATGTGGCGTTTACGATATGACTTAAAAGTATGTATGACAAGGTTTAGCATATCTCATTTACAGGTGGTTCTAAAACAATGTAAAATTACTTTCTTTGTGTTGCCTTACGTATCAGTATATAGTACAGTTTACATGGTTCGAGGAGTGTTAACCTATTTTCATTCTTGTTCAATTAAAAGTAGATTCCAGATGATATACTCATGACAATAATGGTTGTCATCCCCCTCCCCACCCCAACCCTACACACACCTCACACCCCCTATCCAATTAGAAAAATTGAAGGGGGTGACAACCATTATTGGCATGAGTATATAATAAACAAGTGAGGTATGTTTTCCTTGCTTGCTAGGTTAATGCAGGTCCTTGTCAGCCATAGCCATACACATTTTACAGAAATACATCATTGTCTGTTGACAGCACTAAATTTGTTACACACTTGGCGATGTTAGTACTGCATGCTATGCAGTTAACAATATTGTTGATGAGTAACTAAAGACTTCATTTGAGCTGTATTATAACTCAAATGATATAAGTCGATTGCTGAATAAAATGGGCACCGGGCGACAGTAAAAGGCAAACGAGTGATGAAAACTGAATGAATCGCTGACCACCATTGATGACACTTGCGTGATCGCAAAAAAAGGATAAACACGTCCTGCTGGAGACTAGGCTATATGTACCTTTTAGGTTGGGTGTTAACGGAACATGTAATCAAATTATGTTCCCATACATAAATTTACACACATTTTTAGGGATATTTGATGGCTTCATATACTGGACACTGATCAGCTGAATCTTCACATATGAAAAAGTGTACCACAGCTGACACCAGTTGAATATGTAACGTTGAAAGTCAAAGATCAAGACTTTTTGCTGTCAGTATTGTATGCGTTCACCCTGGAAGAGGACGAATCAGACGCATGTTACGAATCAGATGCTGGAAATGGTTGAACACCTGTCTTGAAATGATAGCGGCCTGTGGTGGCAAAGTCTACGGATGTGGTTGACGCTGTTGTACTCCTCTATCCAAACCCACCCATTAAATGTCTGGAGATCGAGAGGGCCAGGGCAAAAACTATATAAACGTGTTGTTTATGTATGTCCGGCGGGTCGTTAGATCAGTCAGATAGCTTAAATGGAGGAGTTTTGAGCATTGATTAAAGGGAGACCAGGGATAGAGAATCCCTTATGGCATTGTGTTGTCTTTCGAAGCACAAGTGCCACAGCCCTGAAGATCTTTCTCTGTTTTAGTTTTGCATGAGGGACAGACAAATTGTCCTGGGTTTTCTTTCATATCTGAGGCTGTGGACCAAAAACTGATCCTCGAGGTGCGGCATATGCAATGGTCACCTGTTTAGAGTTATGGTCATCGAACTGACACCTGGTTCGAAGGTAAGTAAAAATCCATGTGAACCAAGTATAATCAACCCGACAGCGCGTTTGTTATGATCCATCGTGTCAAAGGCAGCTGACAGGTACAAATATATCAAAAGTGCCAGATTACCTGAGTCAACAGAACAGCTCGGATCAGATCCCACCAGGGCATGGCAGTACAATAATTTAGGCAGTTGATCAAAGTTGTTTGAGAAAGAAATGTCAATAATCTGGTGTTCGTTCAGGAATCTCGGATATGAATGATTGGTTCGAGACGGTTTGATTTGACAGTCAATATTGTCTGCTGAGGAAGAGATCCCACTCAAGCCTCCTTGAAGACACAAGGGAACGACGTCAGTGCTTAGAGTTCTGTTATCAGCTTTTTAGTGGCAGGGGGGAAGAAGGTCCAAATATTGCACGAGTATCCAACTGGAACTTTTATCAATGATTGTCCTCTTCAGTTAAAGGATCAAAGCAAGAAATATGCTCACGGTCTGTCTGAGACATTTTGACTTCATGGTTTGCCAGATACCTGATAGTGTAAGTTTTCTTTCTGATCAAGTAGTTGGAAGAAAGGTCAACCTTTTCAAAACTTTGTTGATGCAATACAAAGACATCCCTCATTTAGACTTCATTGGAACAGACATGACGTTTGCCCTTCAGAACCTGACGATGGACCCAAGAGTTGACTTTCGCCAGCGACGCTCTACGATTTCGTTTGCCAAATGTTACCTGGCCATCATTTCAAGAAAACCAAGACCAAACAAGGATTTACCGAACACAGAGTGAAGCCTGTAGAGGTACAATTCAGCCAACTCATTTACCTCCTCTGATGTCTGCACAACACGTTATTGCCTGAGGTTCTTTCGAAAGTCATCATTAGTAATGGATCTGACATGATGTTTAACTCCAGGTCTCGCATTTTAGTAAACCTACTCTAAGCCCTGGATCCATTCCCGTGGTTTTCAGAGTATCAATTACTCGCCCTTTACCACCATTAACATTATACCGACCAATCAAAGGTCGAGCTAAGTAAAACGGAAATCGGTAATGAAGACACCTTGTCCATCAAAGGAAAAGATTTGAGGAGTTGATTTTGCATGCATGTCAGTCAGGTTTTACATTATACATTTTTCCCGAAGTCTGTGCTAAACAAATCATACAATGACTAAATTTGGATTGCTCTCTGATTCCGTGTGTACTTAGTTTCTTCGGATTTGTTTCCAACCGCACTAGTTTTACGTGAATATCAGATTAAATATAGAAGTATGTGTCTTGATATCTGTATATTTAGACAGAGCCCATCTTTATGAACGAGATGTGGTGTAAAACAATTGACACATGTAGAGTATACAGTCGAGACACTAACACAAGTTAGTTTTAATCCCAGTAAGACTAAAGGTATAACATTCACTATGTAAAAGTAACGCAAAACTATGTCAGACCGAACTTACTAATGAATGGTGAAACTATTAAAGAAGTTCAAAACCATAAACACCTAGGGATTACACTGCAAGGCGATTGTTCTTGGAAAGTACATATTAGTGACATGATAAAGAAAATTAGTCCAATGATCAATTGTCTGAGACATTTAAAATACCGTTTAACTCGAAAAACGTTAAATACTTTATATGTCCTCTATCTTACCACTCTGTATAACTGTTGTCATAGATGGGATAACTGTACGACTGAACCGGCGATTTTATTGGAAAGTTTGCATCTAGACACATTAAGAACCATATGCGGTGCGGTCCGTGACACCAGTCACAATAAAATATAATATAGGGAAACCAATTACAGCACACTGAAAGAAAGAAGAAATCTCTTTAAACTTATTACCTTCTATAAAATGTATCATCGTCTCACTCCTGACTATCTGACCGATCTTGTACCAGGTAGAGTATTTGAACAAAGTAATTATAATCTAAGAAACAGTTCTTCCATACAAACAATTAACTGTTGAACGCAAAGATATTCTAAATAATTTTTGCCGAGCGCAATTATGTCGTGGAATTCCTTGCCCGATGAAGATGTTAACGCTGCTTCCCTTAATCAATTTGAAACTATGTTATGCCCAACAGAAACCCACAATTACTTTGATTTAGACTAGATTTTGTCAAATCGTCCATTGTCGCCTCGAACTCGACTGTAGTGATCTTAATGCAGATAGATATAATCCACACGTATCGGAAACATCCAGGTGTTCATGTGGTCACGATAACGAAGACGCTGTTCACTACCTTTTCTCATGTCGAAATTATCAAAATTTAAGAACAAATATGTATTTATAAATTCAAGGATACAATATTAAAATAATATTTTACGGTAATGACTCACTGAGTAAATCAATTAACAGTAAAACAATAAACTCATTACACCAGTTTATTACTAGAAGTACGCGCTTCCCGCGAATATCACCACAACATATATACCAAATTTACCTCAAGTTTATATATTCATATTTTGATTTCCAGCTGCAAGCAATACTAGGCATAACCAACTCCTTATGCTAAAGTATTTATTATGCAATCATACTCATGAAATTGTATTTTCTCAGGATTATTCTTTTACTTTCTAGTTGTTGCGTTTTTCATGTAATTATGCTATGTATCCAGCTTTATGTAAATATTGTATACTGGAGCGGTGTTAACATAAGACTTAATAGGCTTGTTGGCCAATTCAAGTTTCTATTTCTGGGAAATAATAAAAAATTTGTTTAAACCATAATTGTAACATTAATACGTATGATGTTGACTATTAGTATAGTTGTTCTGAAGAATATCAATTTGATAAGCCCTTGACGTTAATAAAACATGTTGATCTAATATCGCAGTATGTCGGCATCTATGATGTAGACCGTCTGGTAACCATAACTGCAAATAGGAGTAACATATATTTATCTGCGAAATGAGTGTGGTTTTACAGCCTGGTCTTAAATTACAATGAACAATTTGACTAAAATCGGTTGAAGAGATTATTCAATAAAAACGATGTAATTGAGTACAAAACATAATGGTGTTTGAATGGCTTGTACTAATCTTCACAAGACTGCTAAATTAATGTACACAAGCCTAACGTGTATTCGGCTTATTTAATTTACCCTTGACCTTTTCAAGTCGTGAGTCGTTGTCAGGAGGTAGGACACGTGTCACGTGAATTACTCCAGGATGCTACTTACTTCAGTTGTTGTCAGTTAGAATGTCGTTTATTGTGTTCTTTGTATCAACATGATAGCAAGAAAGGTTTTCAACATGTGAATAAAAACAGGTTTAGGACAATGATCCTGGGACAAATCCTTGGGCCTGTGCTGGTCACCCAGCTGGATGGTAAAGTGCTAGAATAACGACATGTTTATTGTGAAGTGTTTGATTATCAACTTTATTGAGTATAGGGTTATTTCAACGCGTGGCAGCTTGATATCGGAGGAACGTCCGAAGTGACGCTTAGGTGAAATCCAAGGACGTGAATATGCTGCTTACGACAGCTCAAGGCGCGACTTTTGACATTTTAAACAACACAGTACGAGCGACAACCTTTGGGTGATTATAATGTTTACACAACTGGATGGATCGTCTTGTGAACAACATTAAGTAGGTGAGAGACAATTCACGACTGGTTGTATCAAGGAAAGCGTGACCAAAATGTGTAGCTAAGTCGGATGTCTCTTCCACACTGCATACACTGATTCAGCTGCAAGGCCTATAGGTCACTTACAGAGAACAGGAAGACTTCAGTATCTTCATCAGCAGATTTTTATCATTGCCCCAGCTAATCATATTTAAAACTGATTATGATTATTTCGAGAAAGAAAATGTAGAAACATTTTTATGTGAACCCCTTCAAAGAAAGAAACGCATAGGCGATATTTTGGAACATTTCCTGTGTTTAACTAAATGTGCATATATTGTCAATCTAACTGATACGGGGATGAAGATTATGATATTCACGTGTTCTGCAGACATACTCCCAAAACTGATTGTCCTGTCACAAGACACGTATGTCCACGAGGGTACTTTTCGACCAGTACTTGGTGAGACCAAACCTTGACACAGATGGAATTAGCCTACGAATTCTGACGTGTGAAAGTTTCGTCCACCCTTTCTCTTGGTCAGTTGTTTCAGTGTCTGTGGGGCACCCGTGAAGAGCCACCTCCTCGTGGTGGGTGCTGGGTAACGCTAAGAGCTCTTCGACCCCCCGTTGTGGACCCGGGGGTATATTTGTTCCACCAACCCGTTTGCCGTGGGTTGCGCCCCTGTGTCGGTGGAGGACGGGATTCTGGTGGTTGAGGGCACTGGTTCCAGGAACAGTGTTCCTTTGCCCAACACACCACTTCGGCCCTGACTTCACCTAGACGGATCGTTGAATGGGCCCTGTGTGTGTATATTGTGATGCACAAATTTTAGAAACTGTTTAAAATTTATCATCTGTCTTGACTGTATGATTATATATTGAGTCACTTCAATTTTGTAATTTGCCTAGAGTCTTATGCGCAGAAGGCGGTGGCTCATGGGCCAGTCTGGTGGAAAATTTAGTTTTTTTAGATTTTCCGCTTGAGTATATCATCCGAGTATCCTTGGTGCTGCAAGTCGGAGACCCGCTTGTTTTTAGCATTGTCCTTGTGATACTCCGTGGTGGGTGGGGAGCTCGGATGATGAAGTCTAAACACTAACCATGGCTTATGAAACCCCCACAAAAAAACAACAACGTCCTCTTGAAAATGATCCTGCGGACAACGACCTCAGACTGCCCAAACAAATTGATTACTGGCCGCGTTTTGTTGTCATTGAAACAAAAGAAGACACACCATTGAAGTTAAACCCTTTTGCTCTGTCTAAGGGTATCCAAGGCATTGCCGGCGATGTAAAGAGCATTAAAAGATTGCGTTCTGGTGCGCTGTTGATTGAGTGCAGCAAAAGACAACAGTCAACCAACATGTTGAACACCGATACTTTTGTTGGCACTCCGGTTACCTTCACGGTCCAGAAAACACTAAAAACGAGCAATGGAATCGTGCGAGACCGCGATCGCTTGCTTGCAGACATGTCTGAACTTGATATCGTTTCTGAGATGAGAGATCACCGATGAACTGTACATCATAGCTGATGAGTGCATACCAAAGTCCTCTGCAATTCCACATATTCGAAAACCTTGGTTCAACGACGAGTGCAAACAAGCTAGGAAGGCAAGGAAAAAAGCAGAACGTTATTTCCGTTGCCACCCTATGGTGCATAATTTAAACAAATTTAAAAGTTTAAATGCTAAAGCGCGGCGTACATTGAAACAGAATAAATAACAATCTTGGAAAAATTATGTATCCAAAATAAGTTCTCGAACGCCCATGTCCAAAGTATGGAACATGGTACAGAAAATTAAAGGTAAAGGTACTAAATCTAGCGTCCATCATCTTAAACATGGAGATCAATTACTTACTGATAAATTAGATATTGCGAATAAACTGGGTGAAACTCTTGCTAAACACCCTTCCTCTTCTAATCATGTGCCTAAATTCCAACAATATCAAAAACAACAAGAAAAGAAACCTATCAATTTCAATTTAGATAATGGGGAAGACTATTTTCTATTCATGAGCTGCATACTGCTCTTGAACAAGCTCACGATACTGATACAGGGGCTGATAACATACATTATCAACTCCTGAAGCACTTACCAGAATCCTGTCTAGAAACTCTTTTAAATATTTTTGATGATTTTTGGACATCAGGTAACTTTCCTCCCTCATGGTGTGACGCTATAGTAGTACCAATACCTAAACCTGGACGTGATCATACAGATCCGTCAAATTACCGACCTATTTCACTAACTTGCTGTGTTTGCAAAACCATGGAACGAATGATAAATAATCGACTTGTTTGGTACTTGGAAACAAATAACCTTTTAACAGATATACAATGTGGTTTCCGTAAAAACAGAAGGACTGTCGATCACTTAATGCGTTTGGAATCATTTTTAAAAAGGGACTAATTAATAAACAACACGCTGTGTCTATCTTGTTTGATCTTGAAAAGGTATCTGACACTACGTGGAAATATGATATTTTAAGAGATTTACATGGCTTTGGATTGCGAAGCCGTTTGCCTCAATTTATAGCCAACTTTTTAAATGACAGACAATTTCAAGTCCGCATGGGTTCAACCCTGTCTGATCATTACAATCAGGATCAGGGTGTTCCACAAGGCAGTATTTTGTCTGTCACACTAGTAGCATTAAGATAAATAGTTTATCAAAAGTTTTAAACGATTCAATAGATGGATCGTTATTTGTGGATGAATTTAATATTTCTTGTCGCGGTAAAAATATGCATACTACTGAACGGCAACTGCAGTTGTGTTTAAACAAGATAAATAAATGGTGTCTTGAAAACGGCTTTAAATTTTCTAAATCGAAAACTAATTGCATACATTTCTGTAGGGAATACAAACCACATAAAGACCGTGAACTATCTCTAGATGGCACTCCCATCAAAGTTGTTAAGGAGGCCAAGTTCTTGGGTTTAATTTTTGACTCACACTTAACGTTTCTGCCACATATTAAATCCCTTAAAACTAAATGCCTGAAGGCACTTAACTTGTAGAAAGTGGTTTCACATTCTAAATGGGGAGGGGTCAAGCTACCCTCCTCCATCTATATCGATCGCTGATCCGTTCCAAACTTGATTATGGCTCCAATGTCTATGGTGGAGCCTGCAACAGTAACCTAAAACTATTAGATTCTGTCCACCACCAAGATCTAAGACTTTGTCTTGGGTCCTTTAGAACCTCTCCTGTTGACAGTCTCTACGTTGAGGCTGATGAGCCATCCCTTAACCAACGGCGTATAAAATTATCCTTGCAGTATATAACAAAACTATATTCTAATGAGTCAAATCCTGCATTTAACTGTGTTTTTAATCCTCTTTATGAGGATCTATACAATAAAAGTCTTCTCTTGTTCCGCCTCTGGGACTAAGAGTAAAACCTTCCCTTTCTGCTGCTGGCATTGAACTAGAGAATATATCTCCTTCCCTTCTGCTTTCTTCTCCTCCTTGGCAGTTGGTTAGACCAGAAGTTGATCTAACACTGACAACATTAAAACAAATCGGAAACTAATGAATTACAATATAAACAAAAATATAATCAATTAAAAAGTAAATATAATACATACAAATCCTTATTTACAGATGGGTCCAAGGATGGTGGCGCAGTTGCTTGTGCCACTGTCATTGGATCAAAAACAATATCTTCTCGATTGCCCAATAACAGCTCTATTTTCACAGCAGAAGCTAACGCCATATTAACAGCTCTTAAATATATTAATAAACACCTTAACTTTAACCAATACATAATCTTTTCCGATTCTCTTTCATGCCTCCAGGCCATTAACAATCTTTCTAGTAAACATCCACTTTTAATAGATATAATTGAATTGTATAATGATCTTGCTACTGGCCAATGCGACATCGTCTTTTGTTGGTTACCCAGCCACGTTGGCATTTCTGGGAACACAATGGCCGATTTTGCTAAGGCAGCACTCAACAAATCTGTGACACCACTTCTTATCCCATACTCTGATTACAAAGCTAGCATTAAAACTTACATCCGTGATCTGATGCAGAAGAAGTGGGACACCCAAGTAGGTATCAATAAATTACATGCAATAAAACCCTATATCGGTTACACCAACTTTGGTTGTCAGTCCAGATTTGAAGAGGTCATTATGCGACGATGTCGCATTGGCCATACTAGATATACTCACGGATATTTATTGAAAGGCAAAGATCCTCCGTTTTGTATCCCTTGTGATGAAAGAATCACAGTCAAGCATGTCTTGCTTGACTGTGTTGAATATTCCATCACAAGGGATAAGTATTACAAATCACGAACTATGAAGGATATTTTTATTAATATAAATTCTCATTTAATTATTGCGTTTTTACAAGAATTAGACTTGTTAAAAGATTTGTAAATAGATAAATATTTTAGTATTGGTAGCTTAGATTAGTCACTGAGATTGTTAGTGGCTGTACCCTCAAAGGGGGTTAAAGTAATGTAAAATTATTGTCCTCCTGAGAGGGTACGTAAGTCCCAAAGCATTCTAGGTAGATTTAAACCTACTGTTATTTTTAATCGTAGCATATATGTTCTTTTAATTTACGGCTAGATTGTCAAAAATTGCTGACAGTTGAAGGGATGATGTAAATCCAACTAGGGTCCATGCAGGTAGCAAAAGTAATGTAAGTCCCTAGTATGGTGATCTATCTTCAGTTGTTGGCGATTTATAGCCCAATTTTATACTGTGTTGTCCTAATTTAAAATCCTGGACTCTTGGAAGATAATCAGACCCTGACACGCTTAAGGGACAAGGCTCCACCGAGTGTCCCTGTGCACGGTGGACATATGGGGACCTTCTGTTTGAAGAGGTTGACTTTGGTTCAATGAAAAACGGAATCTACATTCAGATATACATAGCCATGACCAAACCACAGCCAATAGCCATGTTCATTTACTGAAGGGAAACCACGAATTACCTTAGGCTTCTTTCCGAGGCTTGAACAAATATCAATTTGAACTGTATCTTTCGTAATCTGCGTGTGCCATATTGAAGTGTGCCATCTGCTCTGTCAGAATCGTTATTAAACAAACCCTCCGAGCACATTCGTGAACGGAACGAACTGAGAGTCGTGTTTAATCATCACTAAAGGCTGCTTGAAACACTATGATATTTTTTGTAGCCAGAGACACAACGTTCTAGAGGAGTCTTGCCGTTTCCATTGGTACTTCCATTTATGTTACATAGATATCGCATTATACAATAGTTCGGATGCATATTGAAAGAACATTGAATTTACACAAAATTTGCATTGCATTTGTAAGATTGTTGTGAATTCAAACATACGATATGGAGCTCCGTTTGTTTTCGGAGTGAAGACGTAGGATTTACAAACATCATGTTTTCATTGAAAACTGACATTAATTAAAAGAAATATAATACCCTGTTTCATAAAGAAAACTGAAAAGTAACATTAATTAAAAGAAATATAATACTCTGTTTTATAAAGAAAAGCAAACTTACACTGTATTTATGGTAACGGATTATCTGTATTTCTTCAGGGCAAATATACAGAAGAAATACACAACCTTATTAAAAAATAACTTTATGTTAATTGTCTTTGTAATCTGTAACAGTGGGAACTGTTTTGCAGAGTGCTTCTTTTTAGAATAACCTGTCAAAGGCATTGGTTGGCCCTGTCATATAGTGACGTATAATCTGTCCAGTTTTCATTGCGCATGTGACTCATCCACAAGACCTGTCTACAGCGGACATAGGTACCAATAGCAAAACCAATATTTATGTTTTCACAGTGGGGCTGTCAGTGTTGGACAGCAGGGACAAGTGTGAAATGCTAATTGATGATGAGGAACAATGATACGGTATTTTCCAAACCCCTGCATAGATGAAGCTGTACAAGCCGATATATCAATCGGGTTTGTTGTATGCATGTTGTATAACAACAACACTTCCACTATGTTCCCACATCCAGTGATTTGTAGAGTCTGACCCTGACCCAGACCAGCACGGTATCAGGTATGGAGACGTGCTATCAAACATGTCTCCCAGCATGACCACCTGCACCAATTCAGCCGCTTCTTACGACAAGACCTCTGGTGGACGTGACGAGTTCACGTTTACTTCAGATACACTTGCTATGTCCCACATGCTTCTGGATGCTTCATGTTGGATCTTGGTGATGGTAACATAACCTACAAATGAAGTGCTACCGGAAAAGCGAAACAGATCAAATCAAAAAAGGAAATCCACGATAACAGTTTCGACAGAACAACCATGTGATCAGGATCTTTATTGAATAGCATGAAAAACGGTTTTTATGCCCTTAACCATTGAAAAGGCCAACAATTCGATTACAAAACTGGCGGTATATGTTATGAATTATCCTAAGTCAACGATTTCAGTTTGTTTTAATGTCCTCTTTGGAACTATGGATATATTTTATGAGTGATTGTATGAACACAAATGTTGATACTGCACCAGAAACAGAACGAAAATCAGCGTCCATCTTTGAAACTAACATTAGCACAAACTTCAACAGCACGAAGCACAAAACCAAAATAATCAGAATACAAATTGATTTTATAATTCCATCCTGTTGATGATGATGATGATGATGATGATGACACTTGTTGATTGTTCAGTTCTGCTGGACAGTACAGAAGTTAATGTCAACCAAGTGAAGTGCGATACCAAATCGGCACAAGCTCTGTTTCCAAGGGAAGGATGCCTGAGTGACCGCTACACCCAGTTTACGAGAAGTGTGTTTTGGAGAAGTCCTTCGCTTGGATGAATTCGACTGGGTTGAAAAGTGAAGCAAGTTTGCTGCTCAGGACAAGTCACTTCCGACTCGAATCCGTCATTGTGTTATTTTACGTCAAAATCAAAATATAAAATGAAGATTGTGTAATGAATTTTACGAGACTGTCCGGGTTTGCTGCAAGGAAGACAGCCATTATGACACTCCGGGTAATGAAAATGGCAGCTGTGTTGGGGATTCTTCACAAACTCCGAAATGTTCTTACTGGGTTCAATTAGGCATCACTTCCAGGGAGAAATCCGATTCGCTGCCTGGGCTGCGCGTCGTGGAGCCAAGGGCTCTGAGGTGATGTAAAATAACCAGCCTGACTGTGCCAGGATCACCCGAACCCTCCATGCACGGATTAAAGTAGGTTCCCAGATGCATATATTGATTCTAATCTGTAAATATTTAAAAATAACAACAATAAAAGCACAGACTAAATCAAACTGGGTTCAAAGAAAACGCACCACAAACTATTACCCATATCGTTATGTATTGTCTGGGGGTCTGTGTGTCACCGACCTTGTTTTTTAACGTTCGTCATTGTCAGTGGGCAAGGACAAATCTCATCTGCTCGGCACCCAGACGGTCAAAGGGATCCATGATTAGGCTACATTCCATCATAATTTCATCGACTGTGGCAATTTCAAAGAAAAGCTTAATATTGGTCACTGTAGCGCTATGGAAGTCTTATAACGAGGCTATAGGAATGGCTTCCGTTAACAAGAAAGTATTGGTGAACCAGCAATGAGGAGCAAAACGTTCATGGGCTTTTAAAGAACAGTGGGATAGCGTTCATTTGCAGCTTGCATGTCTCTGTCTTTCTGAAAGGTATGCTGTTTCCAATCTGTTTGGCTTCTTGGCATGATTATTTCAAGTTTCTCACATGTTTGATAAAAACAAGTGCCCCTAGCACTCTGTGACATTTAAAAGTGATCCTTTTGGAAGTGAGGACACTAATGCGTGAAGTGAGAATCCTATATCCAGATTAGATTTGATATCATCGCCTAGTGTCTAAATCTGATCGTGCATTGCAGCTGATTCAAAACGCCATCAAATACATCGCAATCGAATAACCATTTGTTGTGTAATTATATCATGTAATTGTTTATACTTTCTTTTGTACCTAAATTTGTTAATAAAGGCATACTGTATGACAACCGTATGGCATATTCTTTTCTGATATACATTTCAATCTCACTATGAACTGGATTAAATAGGTTGACTACACTTTATGTTAAGTGATTTATTCAATCAGGTTGACTTATGTGGCAGACTCAAATACTTATATTTGTACACAGTTTTTAATTAAAGTTAGGGAGATTGATATTGAGTGATAAGGTGGATGACATTGTTTCCATTAATTACTTACTATATTTAACAATAAGAGCATCTGTACGAATCTTAGGTATGTTTTATATGCTAGAATGCTAGAATCTTAGTTACGTTTTATACCTTATTATATTCTCATTCGATAGATCTGTATAGTAAGTCTTGTAACTCTCCGTCTAACCTCCACCTAAACCTAATTGTCACACTGCATGCTTGCTTACAACACTCTTTGCTCCAGTTCTCAGTCATTTCTTCTGTTGGCCAAGGAGGCCACAGCTTAACTTTACTATAAATGAATTTACTATTATACAGTACAACCAGAAATTATTGAGAATTTAAGATTGTAATTTTTTTTTCACTCATTACTCACGTATTAAATGAACATAACTCCAGATTCAAAGACAGGTGAACAGTTAGTATTTTGTCAAGTCACCATGGGCAGCAATGCAGGCTTCAATGCGGCGGGTCATACTACTGATCAAAGAAGTTAGAAAGTCGTGGTCCATGTTGTCCCCATATCGGACCACCTCTTCTTTCATTTCAGCAATATTTGTCAGATTGTTCTTATTGACACTTTCCTTCATAAGTCCCCAAACATTTTCTATTGGATTTAGGTCAGGGCTATAGCTTGGCCAATCTAATAATGTCATATTTTGGGTCCGAAAGCAGGCCTGTGAATTCTTTCAACGATGTTTTGGGTCGTTGTCCTGCTGGAAAATCCAAACATTTGCATAGAACACGTGAGCAGATGGAAATAAATGTCCCTCGAGAATATCTGTGTACCGCTCACTGTTCATATCCCCTTCAAAAACACAGAGGGGCGTTGCCCCTAACACAGATATGCCACCCCACACGTTAATTTTCGGACTGTACGTTGGTCGCTGATACAAAGGTTTTTCAGTTTGTTTGGTCCAGAATTTCAGTGTATTAGGAAACAGTACCCAAAACCTTCATCTGAGAAAATCACATTGTCCCAGTTAAAATTTCTATGCTGTAAGCACCAGTTCAACCTTCGCTGCTCAGGTTTCAGGTGATGGAATTCCTCGACTTTTCTTCCAACCCATTGCATGCAGCTCAGCTCTAATTGTCTCCTTACAGACAGCCACAGTTCCTCTATCAATCATATCCAGCCTTAAGTTTTCTAAACTCCTTCGTTTGTTTTTAGAATCAAGAAACCAAGCCGACTCCTGTCACCGACAGTCAACTTTTTGGGCCTACCTGCGCATCCCTGGTGCTCAGTGCCATATCTATTTGCAATATTTTTCAAAACACGATAAACAGTAGACAAAGGGATGCCTGTTCTACTTGAAATCACTTTATCTGATCTGATGTCCTTGTTATAATACTCTAAAATCAACTTCAATGTCGGATCACTGAAAATGTCGTCTGCTAGCAAGCAAACAAAGGGGGATAACTCTTCACAAACTAATGAAAAAGGATTAACGGAGTTGTCTCTCTTGAATGAAACCATGCACTTGATAGCTGGTCAATGTTGTTTATACTAGAAATCCAATTAAACATATTCCTAAAATTCTCAATAATTTCTGGTCATACTATATTTCCTGAAAGATACATACAGAATGTCTTTTTGTTCATCGTATAACAGTATTAATATTGTGTAACACTATAACTGGTGATATACTTCAGAGGTATTCAACAAGGTGTGTTTTACAGACTTAATGAGCCATTTAAACATGTACATATTTATTAGATTCCATTCTACATATTTCCTTATGTTCTCATCGTGCATGTTTCGTATCCAACGCAAAGATAGCAACAGTAGTATATTATTTTTCTTATGGTCTATTCTTTGTACTAAAATAGCATGCCACGTATCACTGACCTTTGGTAAAGTGATAAGCCATCACGTTAAACTCGTTTGCCAAATATAGTGGAATTATTATATGACATGAACTTAATATACTGACAGCGATGACAGTATCTGAGTTGGCTATGACCCCTGGTGGTATATAGTTTCTTACTCTTCAAGGCGGCCAAGTTGGACATTGGGTCTATTCAGGAACAGATGCCTACAAATGACTTAAGATGCTACGTCCCAAAATGCAAGTATGAGTCATGCTTCCCCGGAACCTGGAAGGGCTACTTAATTTCATAAGCGTATTTCAGAATCAGGTCACGTGCTAATCCTCCTTCAACAGCCTCCGTGATCAAACGATAAACGAAGTGGTATCATGATAAGACTGGGACCCGTCCCGGTTACTCAAAAAGTGTGAATTGATTATTATTTTTGTTCTATATTTAATTCGGGAACATTCCAACTGAATCACGATGGTCTGTAAATAATCAAATTTGCAGCTGACAATGTGTGGCATTACATCGGATCCCGTCTGGCTACGGTGGCATGTAGTCAACAGAATCACAAGGTCTGATTCCCCGATCCAGTATAATCAGTATCTTATGGCTACAGCTGCGAGATCGGACATTTGTTTTATATGTCCAGCTATGAGTCTAAAAATTGAAAAACACAATATAACACTTGCCACAGTGTAGTTTTTTGTGCGAAGCAATTTGTTTTTTTAAATCATTCGAAAGCATAATCATTTTCCCCAAGAATGTCCCGAGTCAATCTCTTTTTTTTCGACATGTTCTGACTGACAGTGGTGCCTTCGGGAAAAACAGTTGAGAAGATTGTTTTACTTGTACTGGTACGTTTCGAATCATATAGCAATGCATCAACTCTTTTCGAATAGAATCAACCAGACCACGATCAGATTATAACACGTATGTGTTACTGTAGAAAGAATGGCCAAGGAGACAATCAACCAGACCACGATCAGTTTACAACATGTATGTGTTACTTTAGAAAGATAGGGACAAGAGGACAATCAACCAGACCACGATCAGTTTATAACATGTATGTGGAAGGAAAAAAAGTCATTTGAAAAAAAGTCATGGAAAACATGTCATAGGAAAAATAACCATTATAAAACATCCTGTTCTCCAGTTATTTACTTTGTTTATACTGTATTTTATATGTTTCACTTTCATCGTCAATAATAAAACATCCTGTTCTCCAGTTATTTGCAAAAATACTCTATTCTTCGTGCGATTGTGGCTGTGTTTGGGCGTGATGTTCAGTCACGTGGTTGTTGCAAGCTACTTGGTAAAAGAACAAGTCACATCCAACTTCAAAAGAACCTAAGAAATTTTATGATGTCATGTATTTTACTTGAATGATTATATTAATTTTATAAGCTAGGTTCAAATGTGGTAGTGCTGTTGATGATAATACTGTTATGACTTGTTAAATAAAGACATTATCAATACTGACCTTTTTTGAGTTAATTACTTTTTTTCCCTATGACTTTTTTTCCTACCCAAATCTATGACTTTTTTCCATGACGTTTTTTCCTATGACTTTTTATTCCTACGAAAGAATAGACAAGGAGACAAGCAACCAGACCGCGATCGGTTTGGTTACTGTAGAAAGATTGGGCAAGGGGCCAATCACCCATACCACGATCACTTTACAACACGTATGTGTTACCGTAGACAGATAGGGGCAAGGGGCCAATCACCCAGACCACGATCAGTTTACAACACGTATGTGTTACTGTAGAAAGAATGGGGAAGAGGACAATCAACCAGACCAAGATCAGTTTACAACACGTATGTGTTACTGTAGACAGAGAGAGGGGCAAGAGGACAATCAACCAGACCACGATCAGTTTACAACACGTGTGTGTTACTGTAGAAATAATGGGCAAGTAGACAATGAACCAGACCACGATCAGTTTACAACACGTATGTGTTACCGTAGAAAGAATAGGCAAGAGGACAATCACCCATACCACGATCAGTTTACAACACGTATTTGTTACTGTAGACAGATAAAGGCAAGAGGACAATCACCCAGACCACGATCAGTTTACAACACGTATGTGTTACTGTAGACATATAAGGGCAAGAGGACAATGAACCAGACCACGATCAGTTTACAACACGTATGTGTTACTGTAGACAGAAAGGGGCAAGAGGACAATCAACCTGACCACGATCAGTTTACAACACGTATGTGTTACTGTAGAAAGAATGGGCAAGAGGACAATCAACCTGACCACGATCAGTTTACAACACGTACAACACGTATGTGTTACTTACTGTAAGAGGAAATCAACCAGACAACGATCAGTTTACAACACGTATGTGTTACTGTAGAAAGAATGGGCAAGAGGACAATCAACCAGACAACGATCAGTTTACAACCATGACTGTAGACAGATAGGGGCAAGATCAGTTTTACAACACGTATGTGTTACTGTAGAAGAGATAGGGCAAGAGGACAATCAGGACCACGATCAGTTTACAACACGTATTTGTTACTGTAGACAGAACAGATCAGTTTACAGGACACGTTTACAACACGTATGTGTTACTGTAGAAAGAATGGGCAAGAGGACAATGAACCAGACCACGATCAGTTTACAACACGTATGTGTTACTGTAGACAGATAGGGGCAAGAGGACAATGAACCAGACCACGATCAGTTTACAACACGTATGTGTTACTGTAGACAGATAGGGGCAAGAGGACAATCAACCAGACCACGATCAGTTTACAACACGTATGTGTTACTGTAGACAGAGAGGGTCAAGAGGACAATCACCCATACCACGATCAGTTTACAACACGTATGTGTTACTGTAGAAAGAATGGGAAAGAGGACAATCAACCAGACCAAGATCAGTTTAAAATACGTATGTGTTACTGTAGAAAAACAGGGGCAAGAGGACAATCAACCAGGCCACGATCAGTTTACAACACGTATGTGTTACTGTAGAAAGAATGGGCAACTGGACAATGAACCAGAGCACGATCAGTTTGCAACACGTATAGGAGCAGCGGCCCACGATATATCAACAGGAATGTACATACACATATCGAGAAAAGAAAACAGTTGGAAACATTTTAATGCATGCATATCTTCCCTTTTTCTCTTATTTCCTGTTATTTATTAAGTAAAAACATGTATATAAATGTACGAGAAGGAGTTCTAAGTTGCATTAACCTTTTCCCAATAGTTGCATGAGAATACAATATATTTAAACTACAAACAAAACAACCGATCTATTTTCAACAAATAGAGGCTACTTTCGACCAGTTAGTTTGCTGTACGAGAATAAGACTTGGCTAAAGCCGTGTATCACCGAGCAGTTCTTGTAGATGGCTGCAGATAATGAAACATAATTTCTTTCAAGGCACATAGCTATTACGTTTTAATAAACACCAACGTGTCGGTTGTCACGTCCAAACCCCCATTAAACAAATGACATGGCATATAACAGGCGGGGATGATTCTGCCTGATTGTATGTCGCAGTTTTATTGTGATTAGCCTAATGTTGCTTGAGGTGAATTATTGTGTAGGCAGGCGACTTGTAACGTTGTGGAGGTTTGAACCTTGTGTGATTAAGCCTACGAGAGATATGGATATAGGAAGAGAGATGTGTGTGTGTGAGAGAGAGAGAGAGAGAGAGAGAGAGAGAGAGAGAGAGAGAGAGAGAGAGAGAGAGAGAGAGAGAGAGAGAGAGAGAGAGAGAGAGAAAGAAATGAAGAGAGAGAGATGGAATTAGAGATGGGATGGATATAGAGAGCAGAGTGAAATAATATGATTTTACGCCGCTTTTAGCAATATTCCAGAAATATCACGACGAGAGACACCAGAATGAGCTTCTTGGATTGTAACCATATGGGGAATCGAACCCGTGTCTTCAGCGTGACGAGCGAGAGAGGAGAGAGAAGGGATGGAGAGAGATAAGTGAAAAGAGGAGGGAGGAACACAGAGAGAGGGGGAGAGCGAGAGAGAGAGAGAGTCTCCTTTAATAAGGATATCACATCGTCGTTTTTAAGTTCATTTTCAACAGCAGCTGCGTTAGCTCCAGGGTATTTTACAGCACAAGCAATACAATCCGATTGATCACGACACTATAGAGAAAAAATGTAATATGTTTCCTTTTTTAAATTTGATTTGAGCAGTATCATGTTATTAGGTTGGTAATTCATGAATTCGACCATTTTTGTCTTGTAAGGGAATGTGACACAAATCGCTTTCAGTGTCTGAGATAGGGAAATATTAGTCTGAGCGTTGAACAAAACACTTTTTACGCCGCGTTGAATTCCACAGTAGAAAGCGCATGCGTAGCAGCAACAGACGGTAAGTAAATGCGACGGAGTTCGGTAATGGTTTTGCCTGGAGCGTCGATATTAGGTGACCCTTGCCATGCCGGGGGGAGCGGCAGGGAGGGGGAGACATGGACTGTCATTAGAGCGTTAGTGGTTGGGTAATGAGGAAACTGACCTGCCCGGGGCAGTGAACGGGAGGGGTAATAGTGGCACTTTCACCCTAATGGGGTCAGAACCGTATTTCTCCGAAAAAACGTTGGCCTTGAACACGGAGGAGACTTCGTATTACCGTGTGTACCTAATAACAGTAGGGGCTTGTAAATTGTCGTTCCTGCTATGTCTTCCTCCCAAGCTCAAACGCCTGTACAGGGATTGAGTGATTGTGTTGGATTTTAGGGTGGTGATTGTATTGGACTTTAGGGTGGTGATTTTGTTGGAGCTGAGGGTAGTGATTGTATTGGATTTTAGGGTGTTGATTGTATTGAGCTGAGCGTGGTGATTGTATTGGATTTTAGGTGGTGATTGTATTGGATTTTAGGGTGGTGATTTTGTTGGAGCTGAGGGTAGTGATTGTATTGGATTTTAGGGTGTTGATTGTATTGAGCTGAGCGTGGTGATTGTATTGGATTTTAGGTGGTGATTGTATTGGATTTTAGGGTGGTGATTTTGTTGGAGCTGAGGGTAGTGATTGTATTGGATTTTAGGGTGTTGATTGTATTGAGCTGAGCGTGGTGATTGTATTGGATTTTAGGTGGTGATTGTATTGGATTTTAAGGTGGAGATTGTGTTGAAGCTGAAGGTAGTGATTGTATTGGATTTTTGGCTGGTGACTGTGTTGGAGCTGAGGGTGGTGAATTTATTGGATTTTACAGTTTTGATTATGTTGGAGCTGAGGGTGATGATTTTATTGGATATTAGAGTGTTGATTATGTTGGAGCTGAGGGTTTTGTTTTATTGGATTTTAGGGTGTTGATTATGCTGGAGCTGAGGGTGGTGATTGTGTTGGATTTTAGCTGGTGATTGTGTTGGATTTTAGGATGGTGATAGTGTTGGAGCTGAGGGCGGTGAATGTATTGGATTTTAGGGTAGTGATTGTGTTAGAGCTGAGGGTGGTGATCGTGTTTGATTTAAGGGTGGTGATTGTGTTGGAGCTGAGGGTGGTGATTGCGTTGGATTTTAAGGTGGTGATTGTGTTGGATGTTAGGATGGTGATAGTGTTGGAGCTGAGGGCGGTGATTGTATTGGATTTTAGGATGGTGATAGTGTTGGAGCTGAGGGCGGTGATTGTATTGTATTTTAGGGTAGTAATTGTGTTAGAGCTGAGGGTTGTGACCATGTTGGATTTTAAGGTGAAGATTGTGTTGGAGCTGAGGGCGCTGATTGTATTGGATTTAAGGGTGGTGATTGTGTTGGAGCTGAGGGTGGTGAATTTATTGGATTTTACAGTTTTGATTATGTTGGAGCTGAGGGTGATGATTTTATTGGATATTAGAGTGTTGATTATGTTGGAGCTGAGGGTTGAGTTTTATTGGATTTTAGGGTGTTGATTATGCTGGAGCTGAGGGTGGTGATTGTGTTGGATTTTAGCTGGTGATTGTGTTGGATTTTAGGATGGTGATAGTGTTGGAGCTGAGGGCGGTGAATGTATTGGATTTTAGGGTAGTGATTGTGTTAGAGCTGAGGGTGGTGATCGTGTTTGATTTAAGGGTGGTGATTGCGTTGGATTTTAAGGTGGTGATTGTGTTGGATGTTAGGGTGGTGATAGTGTTGGAGCTGAGGGCGGTGATTGTATTGGATTTTAGGATGGTGATAGTGTTGGAGCTGAGGGCGGTGATTGTATTGTATTTTAGGGTAGTAATTGTGTTAGAGCTGAGGGTTGTGACCATGTTGGATTTTAAGGTGAAGATTGTGTTGGAGCTGAGGGCGCTGATTGTATTGGATTTAAGGGTGGTGATTGTGTTGGAGCTGAGGGTTGTGATCATGTTGGATTTTAAGGTGAAGATTGTGTTGGAGCTGAGGGCGCTGATTGTATTGGATGTAAGGGTGGTGATTGTGCTGGAGCTGAGGGGGGTGATTGTGTTGGATATTAGGGTGGTGATTGTGCTGGGTATTAGGGTGGTGATTGTGTTGGAGCTGAGGGCGGTGATTGTGTTGGAGCTGACGGGGGTGATTGTATTGGATATTAGGATGGTGATTGTGTTGGAGCTGAGGGGGGTGATTGTGTTGGATATTAGGTTGGTGATTGTGCTGGAGCTGAGGGTTGTGATTGTATTGGATGTTAGGTTGATGATTGTGCTGGAGCTGAGGGTGGTGATTGTGTTGGAGCTGAGGGTGGTGATTGTGTTGGAGCTGAGGGTTGTGATTGTATTGGATTTTAAGGTGGAGATTCTGTTGGAGCTGAAGGTGGTGATTGTATTGGATTTTAGGATGGTGATTGTGTTGGAGCTGAAGGTGGTGAATGTATTGGATTTTAGGATGGTGATTGTGTTGGAGCTGAAGGTGGTGATTGTATTTGATTTTAGGATGGTGATAGTGTTGAAGCTGAAGGTGGTTATTGTATCAATAAGGGGTTGCGGTTGGTTACGATGGCAGTTACGGTGGTAGCTTCTCTTGAGAGAGTTTGGAACATTCTGAGGAATCGACTAGTCATGACTAAGCTTGTAGCACACTGGGCTCCAAGGCTTCCGGAAGGGAACCGATCGAGGTTCAACGTCTGTGGTCAGAATGTATGTCGTTGTAAAGCTGATTTTGTTAAGCTACTTGTCAACATAGGTGGGACTTCGATTTACCACCTGATGACAGTCAAAGCAGAAGGAACATCTAATATCTCCTCCCAGGTTGAAGGTAAAGTTTGTTCCATCAGTTGGCAAGGTTTTGATTGACGACCTCAAGGAAGGTCAGATCATGAATGGTCAGTGTTGTGCTCTACTGCTGAGGCAACTGCGTGAACATAGCCATAGCTACAAGAGGTTCCTCTCGTGCAGCTGTACACACTGAATGTAGCTTAAGAAATGTTGCGTATTCATTGCCGTTATATTCCCACGCTCTTACCGCCCAAACATAACAAGCATTACACAAATGTGTGTGAACCTCGGATTAAATTATGTTGAAACTATTTAGCAAACAACATCTATGGTGAGGCCCAGATGTTTTTAGTAACAACTCGTATCTACCACCTTGTTTGGTCTTATGTATGACTGTATCGCAAACCATAGCGTATAAACATAATTGTCTCCATTGTCCGTTGGTATGTTAACATTGCATCATGGAGGTTGTCATTCGACAACCGGCAGCATCACGTAAGTGAATATAAAAACAGTGGTTTCCCTTATTATCTCCTTTCGGAACCGAGTTTATTTTGAACAGTGTTATAGAACACTTGGAAGAACAAAATCGATGTCAGAACAAACGGTGATGTGCATGCAGAGACGCGGTGGTTTTACTGTCCTCAGCAGCTTTACTTTTAAAAACGTCACCAAAACTCTGGACAGTTTATGTACGACATAAATAACCCTGACTCGGAGCGACAGCCTTGCACGAACAGCTGTAGAAGACCAGCCGTTACAAGGCCGGTTACCTGCTGGAATAGGTTGTTTTAAGAAATAAGTTTTTTAAAATAATGTCATAAATGATTACCTGTCATAACCAGGTCAGGTAGGTCAACAGATGGAAGGCAAGAACAGACACATACTGACTTGGGGCAGCTAGGTTGTAACGTGTAGGTGTGGAGTTGGGTGTGGATGTAGGGTTGGGATTTGTGTGGAAAATGCATCTGTTCATCGGACACAATGAAACAACAGAGGCAGATGGAAACATATCAGGAGCTGTGTATGTGTGTAGGAAAGTGTAAAGGGGTGTCTAAAAAGGGTTGAATATCTACAGGGGACGTATGAGCAGGAAGGAACATGTAAGGGTATGTGCAGGCAGAAAGGAACATGTGAGGGGACGTGTTAAGCAGGAAGGAACATGTAAGGGTATGTGCAGGCAGAAAGGAACATGTGAGGGGACGTGTTAAGCAGGAAGGAACATGTGAGGGGACGTGTTAAGCAGGAAGGAACATGTACGGGGGACGTGTTAAGCAGGGTCCTAGGAACATGTAAAGGGATGTGCAGGCAGGAAGGAACATGTAAAGGGATGTGTAGGCAGGAAGGAACATGTAAGGGGACGTGTAGGCAGAAAGGAACATGTAAAGGGATGTGTAGGCAGGAAGGAACATGTAAAGGGATGTGTAGGCAGGAAGGAACATGTAAGGGTACGTGCTAAGCAGAAAGGAACATGTTAGGGTATGTGTAGGCAGGAAGAAACATGTAAGGGTATGTGTAGGCAGGAAGGAACATGTAAGGGTATGTGTAGGCAGGACGGAACATGTAAGGGTATGTGTAGGCAGGAAGGAACATGTTAGGGTATGTGTAGGCAGGAAGGAACATGTAAGGGTATGTGTAGGCAGGAAGGAACATGTAAAGGGATGTGTAGGCAGGAAGGAACATGTAAGGGGACGTGTTAAGCTTGAAGATCATGTGAGGGGACGTGTTAAGCAGAAAGGAACATGTAAGGGACGTGTTAAGCAGGAAGGAACATGTTAGGGTATGTGTAGGCAGGAAGGAACTTGTAAAGGGACGTGTAGGCAGGAACATGTAAGTTATGTGCAGGCAGAAAGGAACATCTTAGGGGATGTGTAGGCCAGGAGGAACATGTAACGGTGATGTGTAGGCAGACATGTTCGGGGATGTGTAGACCAGGAGGAACATGTAACGGTGATGTGTAGGCAGACATGTTCGGGGATGTGTAGGCCAGGAGGAACATGTGTAGCAGTGACGTTTTCACGTACTTTATATAGTGTTTGCTTATTTTAAAGTCAATAAAAAGTTATGAAAAAAAAAATCCATTTTTTGTGTTGTACAGTTTTGTGGGTAATAGTATTCATGATATTCTCTTTGCCTGTTGTCTGGTTAGGCCAGGTTGATGAACATGTATATATATCACGTGCATTTCATTTTGGTGGGAATTTTTGTGATAATATTGAGGATTTTGATTGGTTGGTTGGATCATCTGTGTCAATAAGATGATTCCTCGTGGTGTCTGGTGGTCGTCATTGCGTTCTGAGTGCCGAACATGTGAGTCCAAGTCAGAGTTGTCACAAGGTTAGTTTATGTTTGGTTGTACAAATTCTGTATAAAGTTGTCAGGTTATAAAGTATTTAACTTGCTGTTCTAGGCTAAATTGTCTATTAAAACATTTTTTAATATTAGCATTTCCACGGTAACCGCCAAGCTCTCCGCCGAGAAGCTTAAGCGCTAACAATGGCATGACGTCATAATATGACGCATGCCGTGCCAGGAGTTCGAAAACCGTTCGATCAGCTGTTTTTGTGTTCACTTTGTACATATTTATTTTACCGACTTTCACAGCTGTAATTTAAGCTATTTTATACATTGAGTGGTTTGCACACTCAGCTTAAACATAATGAACAATTTTTATAGCAGTTTTATGCTTTTCAGAATATGTCCCACCGATGTTAAAAATCCAGTCGAAAGGCAGACGCCATTTTGTTTGCATATAGTCATATAGTCGGTAGCAATCTTTAACATAAAATAAAATGATATTTTGTACCTTTAACATGGCGGTAAAATAAATACGTTGTATGCTTCTCCCTACGCCTCTTTGTAGCAGTGTCATCCCTCGCCTACCGGCTCTGGTGACACTCCTACAAAGAGACGTACATCAGACAATATTACGCTCGAGAGAAACATACAACTTATAGTGTAGGCAGCCATGTTCGGGGATGTGTAGGCAAGGAGGAACATGTTATAGGGATGTGTAGACAGGAAGGTTGGTTGGTTTGTTGTTCGTAAACCATACAGACAGGGGTTTGTAAATGATCGAGTCTGAACCAGACAATCCAGTCATCAACATTATGAGCATCGGTATACGCAACTGGGGTACGATGACATGGGTCAACCAAGTCAGCGAGTCTGACCACCCGATCCCTTTTAGTCGCCTCTTACGACAAGTATGGGTTACTGAAGATTAATTCTGACCCGGGTCTTCACGGGTCGTAGGCAGGAAGAAGCATGTAAGTGTGTGTGTAAGGAAATGGGAACACATTACTGTAAAATACTAATGCTGAAAGCTCCTCTCTCGGATATATAATGCGGCCATTTCCACGTATAATGACATCTTAGCCAAATCTATTATCCTAGGGAAGTCTTGAGTTGTAAAATGTCTCAACATGTGGCACCCAGAAGCCAAGGACATATCGCAGGTGGCCATGACAACAAGCAGGGCGAGACATGTTGCCAACAGGGTTACCACTAATGCTACACTAATGTGGGGGAAAACACAAGACCGATGAACTCTTCACGAACTCGATATGACCATATTGTTGTTGGCGGGTGTTAATCTCCATCACACTTCCAGTGGTAACAGTGTCTTTTGGAGTCCATTGTGCCATATACATTAGATAGATACTAGTATATGATCTGATATGATGTGATAGATAGGGAGTAAATGGATGCAACGGTACAAGTTATCCGACATTTCATAAGGAAAAGAGACAGGCTTTGTATGCATCACACAAATGTCGGTACAGCAAAACGTAGTTAACTGTAGATTTCAAAATATCTATAACTGATTAGTTTTTGTCACGATTGTGATTATATGTATTGTGATTCGTTTGTATAATGTATGTTTTGCAAATATTTGAGCGTATCGCAAAGAAGAATCCACATGCTTGTGGAGTTCAGTGACAATGATATATTCTGCAGACTCGACAAATGCAACATTAGGACAAGGCAGAGAGGGAGTATCAGTCAATGTACTTAGAGGAGAGGTGATTGACCATATCTTGGAAGGTATGGAAGGTGCCTATACTCACTTAGGGGGTGACTGTGCGGGTGGAATAATGTACGGCTTAAATACCGAAAAAAAAGTTGGGGTACGCAAAAACCTCAACTACGTGGGAGCGAGGCGGACAAACACACAACATGGAAGTCGCAAGATGTATTGCTGGGCTGTGAAAACGATGGCGTTTCATTCGTTTGCTGTCACAATTGTACAGCATGAAACTGAGCGCAAACGACTGCCGACTCGGCCTCCACCGCAGCCAGGCCTTTCCACGTGTCGACAGGCACCATAACAAGTCTATGGAACCGTATGAGACGCAGTGGTCAACATATACCCAGATCCGGTTGACAACGTGTCACAACTGTAGTGCACGACAGGTTGATACGGGTACGTGATAGACTCACCACGGTCACTTATACAGCGACATCAATAGCAGAACTGTGAAGGATTTCAGGACAGACTGTGAGGAACCGTCTACGTGCCTCAATTATTCGCCCGGGACGACCAGATCGAGGCGTCATTCTGACGGATCAGCATCGACGGCTACGACGTCAGTTGTGTGAAGCCAGCGATGGAGACGTGTTTGTTTAAGTGAGGAGTCACGTTGTTTGCTTACCGGAAGAGCCCTGTTCCGGGTGTCGTGGGGAATGTAATGCTCGAAACTGCATACGGGAAGGCTACAGGTTTGGTGGCGAGAGTTTAATGATCTGGGCCGCCATCTCCCATACCAATTTTAGTACACGTCCGCTTTGGTACACGTCTAGGGCAATCTAACACCACAACGTTACACAGATGAAATTCTCCGACCACACGTCCTTCCCATTATGGAACAAGCAAACGTCTTTTTTCAACGCGACAACGCCCGACCTAACACAGCAAGACTGACAACAGACTTACTAAGGAACCATAACATCCAAGATGACAGTCAAGATCTCCAGATCTAATCGCCATCGAACAAGGTGAAGGTTGTGAATTTAATGAGACTATCCAACAGTTGATGCCAAGCGTTAGTACAAATACACTCTCTTAAACGAGATGATGGCGTCGCTTCGTCTTTTTAGTGCCGTCTTCGACATGCTTGTGGTTCCATGGTATGGACCAGAATATACAGAACAATTCCACGATATATTCCATGATATAATCCATGATAAATATACAGTTCTCGCCTTCGAAATGTCACGTTTGCATCCAAAGTACCAAGTTGTCTGACTCTCCATTGTTCTCGGTGCCCTTGGTTTGGTACTCCTGTCTGTTGACTTACATTGGAAGAGTACCCGGGTTTGTTGCCAGGAACACATCCCTCCTAGTACTGAACATAACTCGTAAATTGCTCACGAAGCAAGTAGGTTATAAAAAAGACATGTGCTTTATATTGTAAAAAACATAGGTTTTGATACCAGCTGTTCCTGAAATAACTTTGGAATATGTCTAACCTGATCAGTCTATTGAGACCGGTAATATTGCGTGGTTGTATTGCAACTTATCGTCCATGCTCCATACCAGTCCGCTTCATAGATTTCTTTGGAAGGTGATAAAATGATAAATCTCGATAAGAGCTTGTCTAATGATGAAAGATGGGGAGACTGACCCTACTGGTTTTCCATCAAATCTACAAAATCAAAGATAATTTCTCGTCAGCGCATGCCTATCTGGAAATCGGTTGATGGATGATTTAGGTCCTGGCTCAGGAGAGACTATGGTGGCACAGTCGGAACTATGTTGATATGACTCATACTTCGCTATCACCACCCTCAATGCCTTGCACACCACTGTTGGTGTTCCCGCATGTATAAATAAATAAATAAATTAATTAATAAATTAATAAATTAAATAAATTAAGTAAATAAACGAATGAATGAATGAGAATGGTTTTACGCCGCTTTTAGCAATATTCCAGCAATATGACGACGGAGGACACCAGAAATGGGCTTCACACATTGTACCCATGTGGGGAATGGAACCCGGTTCTTCTGCGTGACGAGCGAACGCTTTAACCACTAGGGTGCCCCACCGCCCCGAATGAATGAATGAATGAATGAATGAATGAATGAATGAATGAATGAAAAATATACGCATTTAGGAAAACAATGCCCTGATCGACACGTTGAATAAGCAGAGCATTTTATATATACACTGAAACCTGGGTATTCCGGACTCCCGTCTCACCAGGCCCCTCCCACCCCCACCCCAGCATCATACAATGTAACACATACGACCTTCGGTCCTGCGTACGCATGAATCTTATGTTACGAATGTAAACAAGCAATGGGACATGTCTTCACCTCGAAATTTACAAACTGGTTACATTGTGTTTTAGGTATTAATGTTGCGAACAAACCATCTCCGACTCGATCACTTATATCCTATTTAATTCGCAGACTCAACCATATAGTTACATTCGATATCGAGGACCAGTACATGCATGTTATATTCCCGTAGCCAACGAGAATTTATTGGGTAGACAGCCAATATAGAGGCGTCACCTTGAATCACCAGGTCGGCCTGTTAAACCGTCTGGGGCATCTCTGACTCACCTGCCGTGACATATGGCACCTGTATGTCGTCTTAACATATAATACAACCCTTCCACTGTGTGGCTTCAATGTCACTTTATTCACATCGTTTACTGTTAGGGGCGGTGGGGTAGCCTAGTGGTTAAAGCGTTGGCTCGTCACGCCGAAGACCCGGGTTCGATTCCCCACATGGGCACAATGTGTGAAGCCCATTTCTGGTGTCCCCCCGCCGTGATATTGCTGGAATATTGCTAAAAGCGGCGTAAAACTAATCTCAGTCAGTCAGTCAGTCAGTCGTTTACTGTTAGACGTTGCCTCCCTGCTTAACGAGTGTAAGATACCTTCTTACCAATAGTCCTTAGTTCTGGAAATCGAAATCGAAACCAAGGCTGTTCCGTCTGGTGAAAGCTTAAATGAAAGATTAGACACATGTATTTGTCTTCAAACTGTCGGGAAAAAGAAAGTATACACTCGAAAACTGAATTTGACCCAAACAAATACAATTGAAACGTAATCAAAACTATTCTAGGTAGTAAACAGTTTCGAAAACACTGGAAACTAAGGCTCCAAAGCATAATTGTGATAGCACTCCGTCGAATTACCAAGAGACACCCTCGCTCATGGGCCTATACTTTCTTTTGTTTGGCAAATAGTATGACTCTGCCCGAGATTACAACCAACAGATTTCTTTGCTTCAGACACTCGTCATTGAAAACTTGTATTGAATGTTTACTATAAGCGGTTGGGCTCATAAACGTGCAGTAGAGTTACAGTGCTAATTTGTAGTTCAACATTTTAGGTATCGGAACAGAGAGCTTGTAAGATGAGCAACTGTTGTAAGCAATGCTTACCATCTTCTAATAGAGTACATCAACATGTTTTAAAACTGTAAGTTCTTATATCTCATCAGATGATACACTTGGTGTAAAGTTTTGTTGTTTAAACGCAACACTCAGCAATAAGCCACCTCTGTGAGGGCAACCTGTAAATAATCGAGTCAAAACCAGACACAATTTTATGGATGATCAACTTTTTTTATTTTGTCAATGGCGACGTTTCGGTATAGATTCTTACCGTTTTCAAGCATCATAAGGAATAAGAATCTATACCGAAACGTCGCCATTGTCAAAATAAAAAAGTTGATCGTCCATAAAGCTTTGTCATCTCTGAACCACCAACAGTGGAAGCTGTCTAAACCGGCACACATCGGGACTGAAGAAATAATTCGGTTTTGACAGCGTGTCGGATTGTAGAGCTGGCACAGTTTAATACGACTAGAACTAAGCCAGTTTTATCGCTCTCATATATATTGTTGTATAACGTGGTTCTCTCATTTTCTCTCTCTGACAATATACATCCGACCGACTCCTCGCCACGCGCCGAATTAGACAGCGTTGATTATTATATGAACACATATTCGGGGGGGCTCATTTCATGCTGCCGGATTACAGAGCTTTTAATTGATGATACATGCCGGTATTGACAACTTGTCGGATTGGATAGCTGCCGGTTTTGACAGCTTCCACTGAACTTCTAGAATGTCCCCCCAAAATCAAGACCAGACAATCCACTGAACGATATTGTCACGCAGACCCGTCATTGTACGATAGTCGGTGTTAACCACGTCTCCAAGTACGACGACCTGAGTCACTTCCTCATACACTACGGGGTTGTTTGTTTGGTGAAGGCAGAATATGAGAAACACGAAAATATAGACAGTAAGATGAATTACTGAAAGTCTGAATATAGATTATGATTTACATATACGACGTCTGGGGATTTCAAATCTGATTTATCTTTCTGATGGACGCCGAACGCCAAGTATCCAAATAGCAGAAATAACATTTTCAACAGAGTTGCTTCTTATGGTTGTTTAACAGCGAGGGATATTGCTTTTTGTGTGAATGTATAAAAGGATAATACAGTCCCAAAATGTGCGACTGTCTTGTGGGAAATGGATAAAAGAAAATGAAAAACAACTTTCATAATAATATGTATGTTGTTCACTGTAAGTCTACCACCTGTCACAGATAAGTGCTACATACACAGAGAAAACCCTTTAACCTTTATTTATGTCAGAAAATTATCACCAAAACAAGGTCGTATTATTAATCAATCTCATCACAAAACGCTTCATGATAATTTTAACAAGACATATGCAATTAAAGAAAATATCTACGATAACCAGTAAATACTGCGATTCGCGATTGACAAAGCCCATCGGATGATGGGAAATGAGGTTTTTCAAATTTCTGTACAGTGAACCTGTATCTATATTCCGTACTGAATTAGTCATGTGTAGTATGTTCTCTCCAGTATTGCAAGTCTCTAATCAAAGGTTAATGTATCTGCAAGTTAAACTAAACGTAATATCAGTGAGTGATAAATATCAGAGGAAAATGGTTGCCAGTATTGTATGCCAGCCAGCGCACTCGACACAAATAAAAAATGCGTCTATTTTCCAAACCTCCACATGCCATTTCAAAGAATAATAATTTCTTTTAAGGTGTTTATCATACACCGCGCACTTACGTTTTTATCCAGAATCACACAAGCGGAGGATAGAGTAGAGCGAGGTTACATCGACAGAGACTGCTCGGGGATCTCAAGGCTGTGACCCACAATGTACTGTATGTTTTTTGGGGGGGCGATTATCGAAAAATAGAACATCTCATTCCACTTCACGAAATCAGAATTTAAAAAAAGGGATAAAACACATTTATTCATTCATTTATTGGGACCATAACGATGGTCTCGTCTTCTTTGTTGCCAGAAAAATATCATTAAAATATATTTTGGATGGCATTTGGATGTTATTTACCTTTTTGTGAGAACATATGGATGTCAAATTCTATGTTATTAAAAAGGTAGCATTCGGGAATACATTTAATAAGAAATAAGAACACACCTCTGTGTTCCTTACAATGAAGAAGTGGACATCCATAAATTATGTCACTTCTACATTTCGGGAAAATATTAGTTTCATGAAAATAACCATCTACATTTCTCATTGCTTCTAATTATTTCCCACACCCTGCAATTTGCCACCGGTTGTGATGGATCATGTCAACGGTTGTCCTCCCACGGTATACAATAACTTCTTCCCATTCTTCATCTGATGCAAATTGATGGATTGTGCTTCATATGAATAAAATGACTGTTTTGTGCAAATCCGTGAACACTGTAAATAGTGTCGTGGACATAAGGGCACTACGACCCAGACATCAAACTCGCCGCATTTCGCTGTAGAAGGGGTGCGTGAGTAGGGTTCGCTGCCGCTGTGAACATACGTTCAGCTGTATCACATCATGCTGGACGTTCACCGCTTTGGGGATACCCACGGGCAGGAGTATGGTCGTGACGGGGATACCCACGGTATCGGCACAGCGAATTGCTGCCTGTTCGACTACTAAGCCAACTATTACCCCTCGCTTACACATAGTTGTAGCCCTTTGAGTACAGTGGAACCTAATCTCAAACGGCACATTATTAATCTCAACTCCATGGGGACCATACAACTCTTGCTGCATCTAGGCGTACCGAGTTGGAATCCTGCTGAGTGCGGTGTTTAACAACACACAATCAAAAATCAAAACGACATATTCTGGAGTTTCAAACATCCAGTTAAACAAAGTATAATGTTTTTTATAATCCCCAACTCGATTCCCCAAACGGGTACAACGTCTTAAGACTACAGCTCCCATAATGCTTAAAGCGGCATAAAATTCAATCCACTGTTGTTTTTGGGGACGAAGACAACCAATTCAAGTTATATGAAGTTTGTAAATAATTGAGTCTGGACTAGACAATCCTGAGATATTAAGAGCACGATGTTGTGGACAACTAAATGTGATAACAATGTCACCGGTCTACTTCGTCTTTTACCAGACAGGTTACTGGGACACCTGTTTTAACCCACTTCTTGTGCACGTCAAGGTTTTCTTGCTAAGCGTTTTTCGATCTTACAATATGTAGGTGACTGTTCTGAGGTTGCTATCAACGGGGTCATCACAACGCCATCGGCTGTTGCAGGATGCTTCCATAACCAGCTGCGACTTCATGAAGATCAAAGAGGCCATCTTCTTATTGCCCTATACAGCTACCTAACAATTGCCATACTGACATACACCCTACTACTGCTTTCAAATTGAATTAGCGCATGGTCGTTGTATGGTGAGAAGACGACAATGATATCTTTGCCGATGCCCAGCAGGAGGTTGCCCTCATTTAATTTCCTTAAAAATAATTAGTTCACCAGGTCAGATCGATCGGGAAAATTGGGACATCATGACTCATGGCAAAAATCCTGCATGAAATCTCATTTCGATATTTATGGATATTCCGCTTCATTACCAAATAATCACACCACTAATTACAAACTATTCTGGAAATATGATTTGGAGGAAAAAAGGCCGAAGGACCTTTCCAAGTTAGGAAATTGACCAGGAATGTTGAAATAGCCATATAGAGATCCATTCCATCTTCTCATTGACAACGCTCTTATACCTCTAGGCACCAGCCATTGGAATGGCCTAATTTAGAGTCAGACAGCTAAAAAGGAAGACCTGCCGCTCCTCAATGGGAAACTCCCAGCGTATGTAATGGTTCAGAGGGCTGTCCGTCAAAATATCTCCCATTGACCTTAAATAGAAAGACAATTACGGGATATGACCACAGGAAACTGTAACGAGAAGCCAAAGAGGCGAGAGGCAATGTTTAATTGTTGGTGGGATGGGCCACATGGCTTCAAGATTCATTGCCCGAGTCTTACATCTATTAGACGCTGTAGGAATCACACAGGCTTCCAGCAAAATGCAATCCGAGTTCTTGGACCTGAAACGATTTGTGAGATCACAAGTGCCTTAACGGCCTAATTATTTTGAAATCGAACCATGCCTTGTAATTGACAAAGAAAGAAGTTTTGATCCATCCTTGTGGCTCATTCTGAAAAACGTAGCCCCTTTTGTTGTAAGCACATGTAGCCAATGGAATTGACCAAGGTTGTTGAGAATAAGGGCGACACATGCTGGTAGGTCTTCTTCCTGGTGTTACAGTGCACCCGACCTGCTATTACTGGTTTTGAATAGATTACGCGTTTGGTTTAATTTTGTTCGGTTTATTGATACCACAACAATAATTATAGAAATATAAACAATATTCTCTGAGTGCCATTTGAGCTGAGTAACTGAGGTGACAAAATGAACCCGAAGTAGGTCGATGCGGGGAGGAGCCTCTGTGATTTATGTTACATGGGAGAGTAGTATACAGTTGCAACTGCTTAACATTATTTCTTTTAAGATTCAGTAGAGCTTCATGCCATTGTGTCTTGATGTAAATTAGTGGTCAATGGGTCTAAAATACTATCTTCAGTTGGCAATGGTGTGGAAGCTACTATATTTGATGCTTTTGGAGTCCAGTTTAATCTGGAATCTTTTAGCAAAGCAATTGACTAGCATTGGGTGTTATAGAACTTTCTAGAAGATATTTAGCCTATACAAGTGGGAACATGCATGCCTCTATTATCTCACGTTTCATCACGACCAGCTGTTGTGTGAAGATCATATTTGTACCCTCGATATTCAGCCGAGACCCTTTGCGGCACGATGAAAACCGTTTATCACTGACGATTGTTTTCTATACTCCCATTGTAATTGTACTGTGACATATGTCTTACAACTTTAATAATTGCAATTGTGTGCCGCCATTACCTTGCGATAATGTGTATTGGTTTGTAACCTTTGTTCATTGTGTACTATGTTTTCTTCAATTTATAACAGTTCTTTTGAGCTAAAGGTGAAAGTGTTAACTTTCAATTTGGAGGCCTGCCGTAAATAATATATGGCTAGGGGGTGATGATGATTGTAGAAACAGGCTGATGTCTGCCTTAAACAGCTACAGTGGAGGGAGCTTTGTGGGCAATGGTTTATATGTGTTTATATTAAAGTATCCAATACTTTTGGGTAAATGTTAGGTTTTTGTTCCTTTAGTGAGAAGCATGTAAAATGTGAATGACCACAATAATATTTATGTACAAAGTAAGTGACCCCCTGCATGTCATGTACAAAATGGCTGAAATCTCCCTAGTGCAATGTACATGTATACAATATTGATTACTTCCTTCTCTCCAGAACAAAATGGTTGACCCCCACTAGCCATAAATTATGAACGATCCCTAACACTTATCATTCAAATGAATAAGAAGAAGCAGATTTCCTCACATTAATTCATCTTAACAATAGTTGTTTTGTAAAAAGAAAGAAAGGAACCAAAACAACTTTGCACGAACGATGTGTTTGTTTTATGTCGGTCACTGGACATATGGTTTGGATACAATAAAGTAAGCAAAGATAACATCCACTTGTCAGTGGAAATAAATCGCGGGTAGCCAAACATTCGCACAGACCGAAATCGTCAGTGTGTAAGGAAGTGTTGGGCTGCCAAAGACAATCAGAAACAAAGCTTGTTTAATTGATGGACGTGGACCTATCCCATGAAAGCTAAGGAAGTGTGTCACATTGACTTTATTGTCACTTCTTTGTTGTCATAACAGAACCGACACTGTCAATACCGATAAGACTAGCAAACAACGAGAAGCGTCATGACAAAACCTGCCCTTCCTTGTCAGATTACGTGAGACGGCGCCATTTGACATTACAGCGACATTTCAGCTGCTTCTTCAATGACATTGTCTTGTAGCAGTTGTTGAAAGTGCGGCCTTGTCGAGAGGTACAATAGCACTGGCGGCTGTTGGTGTCTCTGTGACATTCAGAGTTTCTTTTTATTACTTGGAAGTCATATTTTCTGCTTAATACTGAGTACATATACGATTTCAAGCGCGCTTGTATTCAATGTTTATACATGGTAAATCGTTATTGATATGTATTAGAAGGTTTTTTTTAAAATAAATCACCTCATTTCTTAGACAATCTTCTAATTTTTAGGATTACTATTCTTACTTTGAGACCTCGGCGAATTGTATTTTCTAAAAATTGAAAAATACCATATCTATTCTTATTGCTATTAAATCACATGTCTATTGATGGTTTTGATATGATTTATATTTCTATACAGGGAAACCTGATGTCAAGGAAAAATGTTTTATTAAACATATGTTTTGTTTTGTTCTTTTTGTGGGAGGGAATGAAGATATGAAAATATTCCTGGGACCAATCTCAGCATGCGCACACACACACAACAATACACAAACACACACACATTACAAGAACCAAAAATAACAACCGTAAGAAACAACTGTGTTGATTGGAAAACGCATAGATACAAACAAGGACAAAGGTTTCTAATCAATGACCAAATATTCAAAGCTCCCTTCAAATGTCACGATAGGATTCTACGAAATAATGTAAATTAACGTTACACAGTTATTCCCGGTGAAATTCGTAGTCAACCAGCGTGGCATGCTTAAGCTTTATTACCACATCATGATTTGAAACTGTTGGGCACCTACTTAATCTGACATGTCAGTATTCTCTTGGAGGTTTGTTCTTGTGACGGAAGACAAGAGTCTAAACCAACGTTGGTGCTATGGGTTTTCGCGTTTACAGCGTTTTGTGTGCACGTTTCAATAGCGATTAGCTTTCATATGAAAATTCTTTTTTCGATGTTGGAGATTCTAAACGGCTAAAGGGGAACCCTCTCAGAACAATGTTGTAATTCAATGTGTGTCTTTACATTGAGTCGGGGCGGTAGCCGAGTGGTTAAAGCGTTCGCTCGTCACAAAGTTCGATCCCCACATGGGTACAATGTGCAAAGCCCATTTCTGGTGTCCCCCGCGTTGATATTGCTGGAATATTGATAAAAGCGGCGTAAAACTAAACTCACTCATTCACTTTACATTGAGTCATTTTTCAGCGCCAAATATATTTTAATAACGTTTAATTATTGAAATATTTATTTCCTAATGTGTCTTTTAAAGAAGATCCGTCTGTGGCCATTCATCGCCCACTGCTGCTGATCGTACCGGCCGCGCCGCCACCATTACTCTCTACTCTCACGCAAGTAATGAGATATCGTGTATTGATCGGACATGCAGCACATCAATACCACGACATGCCATGACACCACTTGCGCTGTTGTGATAGTCTTGTCAAACAAAATTAAGAAAAATAGGAACGAACTCTAACATTTTAAGAATATAGTATAGCTGTACTCTGCTAAGGCCTACACTTTGGTAGTACCCATCCATCCAATGTTAGACCCGTGAAGATCCGGGTTAGAATTGATCTTCAGTAAGCCATGCTTGTCGTAAGAGGCAACTAACGGGATCGGGTGGTCAGGCTCGCTGACTTGGTTGACACATGTCATCGGTTCCCAATTGCGCAGATCGATGCTCATGCTGTTGATCACTGGATTGTCTTGTCCAGACTCGATTATTTACAGGCTGCCGCCATATAGCTGGAATATTGCCAGGTGCGGCCTAAAACTAAACTCACTCACTCCTGCTCTACACACACTCGTCTGGTTGCTTTTATCAAACCTTACACCCCTACTGCTGTAGTCGACTGCACGGATATGCAGATGTGCGGGTTCACTGATCGAGATGTACTTTTTCTTATTATTGCAGCTGCAAAAATATATTACCTCAATCACAAACCACTTGTGCTTACAAGACGCATAATGCGATGCTTGGAGTCTGTGTCTGAGGACGAAGACCTTCCTACACATGAACCAGGTGCACATTAACCAAGAAACCAGTCATCTATTATGGAGCGTTAGGAGAAGGATCACGACCCATTAGGACTCTTGTCGCAAAACCATTAAACGTATCATATTAAAACTTCAACGGCCTTTTTTAATTAGCGCCTGGAATTTATATGACCCTGAGGGATTTCTGTAACTTCGTTAGGGAGAAATTGCAACTTTAAAGACTTTAGTAATAGAGACCCAGAGGACCGAGCTTCACATATTGTACCAAAGTCGTTAAACAAACCCGGGTGTTTGGCGTGACGAGCAAACGATGTAACCATAAGGCTACCCCTTCTTGAGTAAACTCCATACTACTCCTGTCTTTGACATCCCGGTCAGCTCCAAAAACCAATTCTTTTTTCCGATTTCGATGGCAGTTAACTGCAAATTCAACTCATCCTCGCAATTCTCATGCACGCACGCACGCACGCACACACACACACACACACACACACACACACACACACACATATATATACACTTATTACCTGAGGTCTCAACAAAAACATGACACGCATAGATTTGAACAGTTGCAAGACATGTTTGCCACATGACAAGTTACAACCGAAATTCGATACATCCAGTTCGACTTAGAAGAAAACTGAAGCAACTGACTTGGCCGGCAGATCAGTTCGACAACAGACACCTGAACCACCGTGTCAAGCCGTACGGTGACTCCAACGACATACCGACAGTGACCTCATCAAGTTCGCAGGTGACAATGGATCGATAATCACCTTCTGAGACAAAGAACACCTTGGCATCGTTAACGATCAGTTATTATTATGGCAGGGCGCTCAGATATTGTGAGAGATAGGGTATTGTTTCTGTCCTTATTTCAAGACGCATAACTTATATGAAGGTTCTAGTCGAACAATTACAAATATTCGAACATATCTATTTCAAAACATCCCTTCATGTCAAATGAACAATTACAACAAAATATTAATTCCATAGCACAACACCATGTCAAGAGAAATATTTTGGTGGTAAAATCGGAGAACAAATATTGTTCACTATTTTTTCTCGGAACAATATTTTGCTAGAAAATGTCAGACTCCAAACATTACAAAACGACATAACTTGAGGTCCTTGAGTTGTCTGTTATAGGCACCCAACGCCCTTGACCTATGGATAATTTAATGAAAAGCTTTCACTTAGCCCGATTTTACTCTATATAATGGGTACCAACAATGTCCAGGTGCAGAGTGTATCCAGTTCATTATGACTGCACAAACCGTTAAGGAAGAGGAGGACAAAGGAGGAAGCCATCGAGGAGGAGGATAAAGGGGTCGCCGTTGAGGAGGAGGATAAAGGAGGAAGCCGCAGAGGAGGAAGATAAAGGGGTCACCGTTGAAAAGGATAAAAGAGGAAAACGTTAAGGAAGAGCAGGATAAAGAAGAAAGCCTTTGAGGAAGGGCAGGATAAAGGAGGAAGCCGTTGAGGAGGAGGATAAAGGACGAAGCCGCTGAGGAGGAAGATAAAGGGGTCGCCGTTGAAAAGGATAAAAGAGGAAAACGTTAAGGAAGAACAGGATAAAGAAGAAAGCCTTTGAGGAAGGGCAGGATAAAGGAGGAAGCCGTTGAGGAGGAGGATAAAGGACGAAGCCGCTGAGGAGGAAGATAAAGGGGTCGCCGTTGAAAAGGATAAAAGAGGAAAACGTTAAGGAAGAGCAGGATAAAGAAGAAAGTCTTTGAGGTAGGGCAGGATAAAGAAGGAAGTCGTTGAGGAGGATAAAGGCGGAAGCCGTCGAGGAGGATAAAGGCGGAAGCCGTCGAAGAAGTTGTGGATAAAGGAGGAAGCCGTTGAGGAGGAGGAGGATAAAGGAAAAAGCGGTTAAGTAGAAGGATACAGGAGGAAGATAAAAGAGGAAGAGTTATGTCTTGTGATAAGACCTGCCTGGAAAGATGAGTCTTAAAGCGAGGTTATAAGAAATGTTAGTTCATTGATACATCTTGGAAAATTGCTCGAAAAGTCTGGTCCAGTCTTGAAGAAAGACCAATCCCCAGACTACCGGTGCCTGAATATTGGTACAAACAATAAATGCATGATACCTAATTTTAAGGGATCCTTGGTGGTAGTCCTTTGCTACGTGTTGTATACTAGAGTTAGTATTTCAGTGTCACCGACAAAGGTGTTATGTTTGTCCCCTTACAAACATAACTGACCTAACACACTTAACTCAATATGTTGAACACGATACACCCACACGAAACAAATGCAAACACGATAAGGATACCAACAATGCTTCCTGACGGGATCCTTAAATAAAGACACGCAAGGTCGTATCTTTTGGCGAAACTGTTGTGAACAAAGAATGCATTTGTTATTGCCTCAGGTGTTAATGGTTGTTGGGCACCTGGGTCCGGTTGCCAATACAGGTACAAGGTGTGAAGCCCATAAAGGGAGATGGTATTGCTGAAATATTTCTAATAACGGCGTAACACATCATTCACTCAGTTTAATCAGGACCGTAAGCTTAAAACCAGTCACTGAACGAGCCGAATGGCGTGATTGTGACATTTCCAACTCAGCTGTAAAATGTCTAAATCGTGAAGATGATTAACCCCAAATACATTAAGTCCACATGAATTTAACATATTGATTTTTAACCCTCGTCTTGACATGGCGTATTTGTTTCTGAAAGCATTTCATTATTTCAGTAATAGGTTCGAGCTATGAACTGAAAATGGTGTACTTTTATAACCCTGGCTAAATATTTATCAGCTTTTTGATATTACATTGGAACTCGAAGTGTCTCGAAGCGTGGTTGACTGGATTTGTCTACCCCGTGTGTTAAGGGGTTTTTCTGTTCAAATCTATGGTTAATGTTTTCTTTGATGCCATTGTTAAAGGCAATATCAACTTATATATACGATTTTTCTCACAACATATCTTTGTTCTTCATGAAGCAGATTACATGTATTAACATAACACGCTTGTGTGTCGAGCTGGGATACTGAACTTTCGCTGTAATCAACGATCACCAGCTTAGAATACTGTAATAGGGTACTGTACTGAGGAAGGGAGATAACTCCCACTGTAACCGGTAAGAGTGAAAAGTATCTAACCCCTTAAAAATCTAGAAAGGCTGTATACTGTCTTGTTTACGCAGTATGGATTTGAAGAATCTACCGAAATATCTTTTTATCCTTTTGAATAAAGATGGATTGATCGTTAGATAAAAGGGTATAATATATTTGTATCCATGGATGTAGAATATGCGAAGTGTTGTTTTTCGCTTTTAACTAAGCTGGAGCTTATTGACAAAATCCCACGAAGCCTCCTTCCCGATTTATCAGTCTACAATTCCAGTATCGAGACTTAAAAGAAGACATCGCCTAACCCTGTCTATTGACACCCACAATCCAATATTTCAGCTTTATTTGACAAAAGCAAATTCTCCGAAAACCTAATTTAAAGGTTGTTTTTTCCGTGTGTAAAAGCACGACATCGTCAATCGATCAGGAACCCCGCTACTAGCATGTTGGTTACCATCCTATCTTTTCCCCACACCTAATTGATTTTGTCCATGTTATTTAGAACAGGCTGTAGAATAACGTGCATTACTAGATTATTGCGCTAGATTGACCAGCCTCGTTTTCGTATTAATGAGTCTCCCACATTCACAAATAGTCACGTGATGTGTCTGTGAGTCGTAGTACCACGTGACATTATACTTGTAATGAATTGAAAGTAATCGATGGGGGAAAGGCGACGTGGTTACCAAGGAGAGAGGGTGCGAGTCGTGTGTTACTCGTGAACCCTCCCTCCATATACATTCCAAGTCTTCCCGCTCGGATTTACAATATGTCAATTGTAAGTACAAACTATTCCTTTCTTATGTCAGTTGAAATGCTCGTGCATACTCCTACCAATCTTGTTCCTGCTGTTTAATTCCGAAACTTTTTTTCAAACTTTAACAGTTAATGAGATTCTTTCTTAATACTTGTATTTACATCTTCGGAACGATGTGCTGGTTTTCCCTTATCTCAGTGTGTAGTGCTTTTTATGTTTATTGTTATCTTTGTAACCTACAGGTTAGTGGATATCTATAAATATATATACCAAATACCAAATCATATATCGAGTAGAAGTCTTGTAAAGTTTAATCTTATGTCATAGGTAATCATGTTTGAAACACCCCTCTCCAGTTTAAACAGGAATCAGTTGCACAAAATATCTGAGATGGGTGATATTAGTTACCTGTTATTCTGCACCCGATATTTTCAATGATGTATTCTGTTCAAAGTATATTTCTGACGATGTCATTACTATCGGCTACTGGGAGAGTTGTCAGCATGTGCTGCATACGTTCAGCATATATGAGCTTCATTTCCTTTTTCCAAAAAAACTATTTTGATGGGTGGCATGTGATCTGTGACTCTTCAACCCCCGCACTGACCAGAACATCTATGGAGAGAAAGAGCATGAATGTTTAAATACCGAAGATGCTACACCTGTAAAGGGCGCTGTGTCTTGTAGCCAGGGGGCTGCACTGTACGGGGGATTGTTGCTTTTGGCAAAGACAAATAAACATTATTCTTTCAATAATCCCAACGGTTACAAACTATCGAGGAAGCACCTCCTCCGCATAACCCTGAGTGATTTTATTAACTTTTTAATAGGAACGACTATTAAACAATAGCAAATATTTCACCTCCCTGCTCGGCAGTAAAGAACAAGGCGCTAACAGTTTGATGCAGATGATTATGTCTAAAGAAGCCATTCGCTGTTGTAAATCATACTTAAAAATCGATTGGTTCCATTTCTTGTAACACTGTTGCCGTTTAAACTGGCAGCGACGCTGGGATGTTTACACAGAGGAGAATCAAAGCTAACTTGCTCGTCACCCTGCATGGCTCGAACGAATAACGTTTCTACAGATCGCTGGTTCCAGTTAATCGGAAGTTACCGACTGGGTTTACTGCATCGGTTTTGTATTTTTTGTTTGTTTATATCCACGTTCCTTCAGTTTAATATGCTTTTAAACAATGGTTATATTCACACGTTACTGTTATAAATGTTGAAAAACGGTAACTTTTCGAACCGAGATAAGGAGTTCATTTTGTAAGACAGGATTATCCTTCAATTGTCATAGACGCCATGTTATGTTTAACAAGATTGAACTTGGGTGTCTCGTCGGTGTCGGTATTCACTCCTTGTTGTATATTTTGTTTGGCAGGGTTTTTCGTTTCCGTACTCAGCAATATTCCAGCTATGTGGCGGCGATCTGTAAATATTCGAATCTGGACCAGACAATCCAGCGATCAATAGCATGAGCATCGGCTTACGCTACTGGGATACGATGTCATGTGTCGTCCAAGTCAGCGAGCCTGACCACCCGATCCCGTTAGTCGCCTCATACGACAAGCATGGGTTGCTGAAGATCAATTCTAACCCTGATCTCCATGGGTCTATCGTCGTATATAAGAACCCGTTTAAACTGGTGAACTATAGCTAAATTGGAGTGAACTTTAGCTGAAATTATATATTCGGACAACCTAGGTAACTGCTAGCTTACAGGGCTTCAATCCATTGGCAACAAACAATCTTTTGTTTGTTTATCTGACGTTAATTGTGTCAGTTCGTACAAGTTATCCGTACAACTACAAGCATGTCAAGCACTGATGCAGTTTGTTACGGCAGCAGTTACATCACATTACTGTAAAATGGACAAGTCGTACCACTATAGGGAATCGACCAGGTCTAAACCGCAACCAGCCAACGCTTTAACCACTGTGCTACCATCCTCCAGCGCTTCCCTAGAGAAACATCTCTTGATGTCATGAAGCTATGAAGCTGAGAGCACAGCGTGAGGCTGGGATGTGTTTTATAACAGCAGAATGTCTGTGTTATTTAAAGTTCGCCAGTGAAATCAATTTGTAGACTGGCCTCAGTGTCTTCTCGGTACGGTAGGGTGGTATAGCTCATGTTGAGTATGAACGCCTTGTTCAACTGAACACACTTCAGAGCGATAACTGCAAATTATCTGTTTTTAACTCAATGTACGATAAGTTTATTACCCCTTTATTGTTTCGTTTTAGTTTAAGTTTGTTTTAGATTTGAACTTGATCACTTTCTATCAATGATTTTCAGTTTATGTTGTATGTTTATTTATGATAAAGTCAGTATGGTGGTCAATAAATGGTTGCATTCAAGCGTTTTTATTCCATCCCTTGTCGTTACTATGCCAATCCTGCACAACTGTTGCTCTCTGAATTAAAAAAAGACACGAAACGTTGTTTTCAATAAAGGGGTGTACGCAAATATGTATTCAATAAAGGCTTGTAGGTCATTAATCATTGTCAGATGGTAATTTAATGAGTGTTATTACAGTACATTTACGTTCAATTGAGTGCGACTCCCCACCTTAACAAACCTAATAGAGAAACACCGTGTCCTTGTACACACATATGTGTCTGATTGATCTCAAGCGTTGCTTAAGATGTCGACATAATGATTTCCATTGAGACGTATGTGCGCTGTGATTTATAGTGACAGAGCGTTGTGAATCGTATATTTTGGTAATTCGTAATTATTGCCACTGGGCCTAGCCCTATATTGTGATAGTCTGTAATAGGTTTAACAGCGTGTATGGATTGTTAGCGGTGGTGGCGTATGTGGAGGTTGGTGGGTGTGGCAGACAGGCAGTGTGTAGGAGGAGATCGAAAGTGGTGTGCACTTTCTGTATTGAATAAGTCGTTAAGACCCAGGCAGTGTTGCTCGTCGTATTACAGTATGATTTTACTGTTGGGGTATTAGCCCAGTTAATACCATCCGTGAAGATCCGGGTTAGAATTGGTCTTCAGCAACCCATGCTTGTCGTAAGAGGCGATTAAGTTGGGTAAGTAAGGCTCACTGACTTGGTTCACCCACATGTCACGGGTTCCCAATTGCGTAGATGGATTCTCATTAAGTGAATCACTTGATTGTCTGTTCCAGACTGCCCGTCCTACAAACGCGTGTAAGAGCTGGAATAATGCTGAGTGCGGCGTTAAGCGCCAGAGAAAAAGCGAAACGTCCTCCATCACTAACGGTAAATTGTCCACCCTCGGTCACAGTGTACCCACTAAGAGCACACATAAACATGTTACTGCCACTACCGTAACCACAACTTAAGCTACGACTACTACAACAACTATTTCTTTCTCAGCAGCTACTCTCACGGGTTCTAGAGCAACTACTGCTACTGCTTTTATCATATTAATGACTGATTATGGGACAGTTTTGGTTTAGAGCTGAATAGGCTCCGCTCTACTTTAACCTGAATGCCACTCAAGCAGTCAACTCTCCTCAACACCCTACACTCGATACGTAGCATAAACCTTCCTCTTCATTAAATCACCTGCAAATCACAATTACATTCATGATATTGCAAATATCGTGGCCTTATTTTGCCTATTTCGAAACTGACGTTTAAAAACATACATGTCCACAATTAGTGAGCATTATATTCCCAACAGTGCGTGATCAACCTGACCTTTCTCGGTAAAATAATGCACCAGTTACCCTTGTTATGCCCGAGGGCTTTGAGTTTTTATTACTTTCCCAACATCTTTCTACCGAGAGTATTCCGTGCAAGTCGGTCTTCGCTGTGAATGGAAAGAAGTCGGTCTAAATAATACATCGCTGATGACATTTATTTATAGTTTCTTTGATTGACATAGAAAAAGAAGTCGTCTTCAGTACCTGCCAATTGACATTGTTTATACTTAACATGGATGAAAGCAAAATGTTATAGGTGAAATCAGTCTAAGTCAATCAAATCTTTGTCCAAGATTGTTGTTTTTCTCGGGATATGTCAGCTCGGGTTATGGTAGGGTATTTCTGTTCGTGTGAAGTATCCTGAAAAAAATGGGGTGATGAATTGACGTCACGTTTGTTTTCTTGACGTTTACGGGATACTCATTGAACCCTACGTCTGAATGGTACATACCGTGGAGAATATATTGTTTGCACTTATTGTTTATGTTAGTCGAGGTTTCAAAGGTCAAAATCGATCTTTGGTATTTATGAAACACGACAAAAATGTCTGATGTCGCAATAACACTGAAAAGTGATTTCAGTCATTTTGGTGTAAAAGAGGGTGTCGAGATGGGTGCGGTGGAAATTAGGTATAGGTGACAGCAGATACGTTCGAATTCTATTACGTGGTACTTGACACTGCTAATAACGGAGGGAACCACAATTAGGGATTCCGGGTTTGAATCCCGGTAATCTGCAGTGGACATATTTTTTATTGCAAGATAACTGACATACAGTAAACGTACCCGTTGTTGTTTTCAACATTGATCTATCCCTTGGTTTGGATGTGCTTGTGTTAATTCCTACTCGCCTTTCCATTAAGCGAAGCTACCAATGAGAGAGTTGTGCTTAACGCTTCTGTGAATTTGAGAACAATCACGGTGTGCCAGCTTAACGTTAACGTTAACGGGAAAGCCCAGAGTGACCAAGATGACGTCATACGAAGTCTATACAAGAGGATGGGAGTTACGATGACCGTAAGATATCTTTTTGCAAGTGGGCCCATATTATAGATTTATAATTGGAACGAAAGAACATCTAACAATAGGAGAGAAATTCTAAACCCAAGGCGCTTCAGAGAGTGTTTGAATTATTTAAAAATTCTAAACCAAATAATTTTAGAATATAGGAGACGAAACGTTTGAACACATGACTACCAAACCGCGCAAGATAAATCGAGACAGACATACGATCTGAGGTTTTGTATGAACCCACGCAAGAAAATCAAAGATTCCCTCAAACTTCCGGACTTAACTGTGATTAAACGCATTGAATTCCTTTCGGGCGACTTGTTTGGCCTGCCGCCTCCTGGCCCTTCACGGGGTGGCTGGGATGTTAGGAGCAATGAATAAATTTTCTGAACCTAAAATGCCAAGAGTTTAACTTAATGTAAATACGTGCCTCGAGACAATTTCTTTTGAAATGACGTCATAAATCTTTGCATATTCATTGATTTAAAATTAAGTTCTTTCCTGGATGTTATGAGGCAGATAGGGCAGCGTGACCTTGAAGGGTTGGACGTCACGTTGGCCAGTCTGTGTTTGAAAATAGGTTCTGGCGTAACGGCTGGCTAGCAGTTTGTCCTGTCACAAATATTATCTCAATTCCATACTCCACATAAATGGATAATATCATCTGTTTTGTTATTAAGCGTCGTCTCAAATAGAGTGAGTCAGTGTGTTTTACGTCGCTTTTAGCAATATTCCAGCAATTTCACGGCGGGCGCTCCACACTTTCTACCCATGTGGGGAATCGAACCCGGGTCTTCGGCGTGACGAGCGAACGCTTTAACAACTAGGCTACCCCACCGCCCCTCATCTCTTAGACAGCAACTGATATGTGAAGGGGAATGTACAGGTTAACATATTGGTTCAATGTTTGAATCCGATTCCCTGTCTCAGTCATTCAAGTTGAATATGGTTGTCTGGCTGCTAAACCCCTCAAATGAATAAAGGCACAAGTGGCCCAGTCAGCTAGGATCCTTCTTTAGGCATGCAATAAACTATCATCGCGTGTTCAAAGCCCGATCCGACATGGTTATTGGTCTTTATTTGTCGGCAGTATAGTGGTTTCACTAACTAGTTAACATTCAACGCGCGTCTCTTCTTGCTTTCCGTCACATGAAGCTGGCAGGCAGTGATATAACTGTTTAAAGTGGACTTAAACCAAATGCATTGAATTAACAGGAGTCACCTTGGTTACAGGTATTGTATTACAGGATGGAGGATAATATGTCCGAATGATGGTGAGTGGATAAGTGTTGGGGCTATTAATCCGCTTGTAAACCACTGCAGACACAGATTTGTTTGTTTAGTTAGTTGTGTAACGCCTCACTCAGCAATATTCCAGCTATATGGCGGCGGTCTGTAAATAGTCGAGACTGGGCCAGACAATCCGGTGATCAACAGATCTAGTGAGCACTCATCTACGCAATTGGGATACGATGTCATGTGTCAACAATGTCAGCGAGCCTGACATCCGATCCCGTCAGTCGCCTCTTACGACAAGCATGGCTTACTGAAGATCAATTCTAACCCTTATCTTCACCGGTTTATATGTGATGCACTGACAATAATAATGTCCCAGACACACTTCCTTACCCCGTTACAGGATAAGAGGAATACGGGAACAACCAAATATTGACGTGAAGATGCAGCAGCGTATCTTATGGTCGATCTAGACCAAGTAAAATGGAAACTTCACACTGTTGCGAGACAAATGATTCTGACCTTCACCTTTGTTTCGCCAGTTCCTTCACGTCTCGTTGGTTCTCGTGCTAACCGAGTGTGTTTCGTCCCTTGGGGACCACGCTTGATTAGACACCGGGCAGACCTCGCTCTTTCCTCCGTGGTGCTTTTCATCTCACAGGTTCTTTGAGTAATGCAACGAATTACTCTGCGAATGTGTGTCACTGTGAGAACAGACCTGAATGGCTGCCTGTTTCTTTGAATCAATTGATAAAGAGGGTCCGTGTGGGTTTACCAAGCCTTGGCTTAGATATATTGTTATTTAAAGAACAAGCACCAGTTGTTCCTGGCTTACGATCTCAGTGATGGTCCCAAGAGGCTGTTCAAGGTAACCTGGCTTGACATGGGGAATACAATTTAAATTTGGACTTTAAATAGAGCAACTTTGACAGGTCATGCAAGTGTGAGTGACGTATTTTAAACATAATGTTGTTAGTCTGTCAACTCCAATCTTATGGTGTGTATCATTTCAACAGTTAAAGTTAAACTAATTACATGTTAACAGAAACTTCCTAACATGACCGGTCACTCATTACACTGTCTAAACCTGTTCTGACAAGAAACAGAAGACCAATTTGGCTCTTCCAAACGCGATGTGCATAGCGTCTTCCAAAAATGCTGTGCAGTTCGGATAAAAACGTTCTCTTTTTGTAATTAAGTCCTTATTCTTAAAATGTGAAGAATCTGTATTTTACTTAATTTGTAATATACCCTTTAAGAAAGCATGGGATAATAAAATACTAAATGTTCATACTACAACAGAGATGTCTGTTGACGACAAACGCCCAGTGCAAGAGGGGCGGTGGGGTAGTCTAGTGGTTAAAGCGCTCGCTCGTCCCGCTGAAGACCCGGGTTCGATTCCCCACATGAGTACAATGTGTGAAGCCCATTTCTGGTTTCCTCCGCCGTGATATTGCTGGAATATTGCTAAAAGCGGCATAAAACTAAACTCATTCACTCACCCAGTGTAAGAGCGTCTATGTCTGTAAAACACAAAGACGAATGATATATTTTACACATGCCGCACGCAAAATTTTACGTCAAGTGAGGGCTACCTTTTGTGGCGTCATGGAGTTTCAAAGAAGGTCGACTGTGTGGTGGGTAGTGTGAAGGAAGAACAAGATTTGGAGGGAGCGTTTTTGTGTATTCTTCCAATGCTTCAACCTTTCTTTGTTAAAACACCTTAAATGAATACATGCATTAAAAGAACAAGGAAAAGAAAGAAGTTGAGATAAATGTCTATTTTTGCTTTATCCTTTCAGCACAAACAAATATACAACATCTTTTCGTGTCTCGTAGATTTCTTTCAATATTAAACACGCAGGTGTACTTATCCTACGAAAACAGTCTAAATAATCGTTCAAAATACTTTCGTCTCAGTCGTCGAACTAACTATTAATAATATATAGTTCGAGTGAATATGCGAAGCTGCACACAGGTTTGCCCGCTGGGTAAAAATACGTTTGTGAAGATTATTGTAAGAAGCCGCGTGAAATGAATACTTCTAAAATCAATACGAGATAATTCTGGAGACGTTTCCATGCAGAGCATTGCCGTCATCATAAAATAAACAAACACTGACATTGTTCTCCGAAGCCACATACAGGAAGTTGATTCGGGGTCTTTCATCCAAATCACCCAGTATACCATTAATGTCACATTCACTTCAAACGCCAAAATAGGGAAACAATTTCAAATATGTTTGTTTGACGTAGCCCAGAGCTTTAACTGTTTGGACGAATAGGAATATACAAAAAGACATGAAACGAAAACGAATTACAAATCCAGTTATTAGCAAATTGTCGGTTTTTCGCATTAGCGTGAAAAGATGTAAACATTTCAAAGGGACGTAAATACGACTTCTTCCTTCAGGGCAAGTGACACCGGGTGTTCAAGGCTTTCTGGGGTTTTAAGATGTGTGTGTTTGTGTGTGTGCGAGAGAGAGAGAGAGAGAGAGAGAGAGAGAGAGAGAGAGAGAGAGAGAGAGAGAGAGAGAGAGAGAGAGAGAGAGAGAGAGAGAGAGTGTGTGTGTGTGTGTGTGTGCTCTTCATGAAAATCATCAATCGGTCTCTTTCTATTGATGTTGCATGACGACACATCCAGAGGGAAGTAAACAAAACACATACATATAACTCTATATAAACATACATTTGACTGTGTTTGTTTAATTTTGTCTGTGTGTGGTTTAATTTTGGATTGAGTTCCTAACAACTCCCTCTAAACCGACATCGCTCTAAACCGACAATTTTAACGTGTCCCGAGCGATGTCGGTTTAGGAGGAACCGACATCGGTTCAGAACACAGACTCAGTGTTTGAATATAGCAGATTTATAGCATTACACAGGTCACAACGTTGATTAACAGCCAGAAGGCTGTGCATACGGTATGTGTTCTCTAAAATTGCATGGTGTGCTCACACTATCAACCATTGGTTTGTTTGTCCTGATAGCTCTTATCAAGGATATGCATACACTTCACCGTTACTAACTAGCTTGTATTTGTGAGTTTCAAGCTTAAGACTAAACTGGTTGTTATGTAACCCAATCTGGGATATAATGAACCCTTTGATCAATGCTGCCCCCTATAGTACATCCATTAGTATCATATGTGTTTGGTAATCCGTCTTCAGACCACTCGCCTACCAATACCTTGTAAACCCCAGTGCTATACAACTACCAGTACGAGCTAACAGGCCCTCGAGGTAGTGAATCACGTCCCACCAACTACAGACGTCTGGCTCACCCAGTGGGTTGAATTATTAAAGCACTGTCCAAATCTACTGCTCCTAAAACGTCTACAGCGGCCACGTGTCACTCCCCAAACTACTTGGTCTACTGAACGCAAATCCCAAAATCTATCCAAACGTCCACACTTTAACTCTTTCATCAAATTATCTCGATCGACATCTATATTCGCTGTATCTGAGCCCACGTCTTGCCCTACGGGGCATGGATCGCCGAACCCTTACCAAAATATCTGCAATATCGACTAATATGTTCGTCAACGGATCCGTCGGACCTTTCCATATTTCCAAGTTCCCGGCTCTCGTTCATCCCCACTCGGAGCCACTCGGCTTATTCCGATACCCATGAACCTGCATGAGAAGAGCCCAATGAAGACCCCTTGCAAACGTCCAACTAGTCTTCACTGCCCACGCAATTCTTCTGAAGGTTGTTAAAGAGCATCCTTGACTGTTGCTTTCTTCTATTGGCGTATGTAATTATATTTAAGCAATCAATGTTAATTAGGCGTTGGGGACATCGATTTTGTGTTGGGAAAGACATGTAGTTTGTACAGAAGGTTAGTCTGGGGCATACATCATGCAAAACAAGCGACCGCACAATCAACGGACGCCACAACGGTTCGTCCTAAATCAGCATCTTATGTACTTGCGTGTGAATTACGTTATTCTAGATATGGTAGGAATCGCTACATGTCGCCAGCATGGAAAATTATGGTTAAATGTATGCCAAAGATTTATATGTGGAACTTGGCTTGGCAATCAGGATAGTCAGTCAATTTTGATAAGAAGGGGTTAAAAGGATATATGTAATTGAGGTCTCGTTATTCTTCTTGACACTGACTGACTGACTGAGTTTGGTTTTACCCCGCTTTTAGCAATATTCCAGCAACATCACGGCGGGGGACACCAGAAATGGGCTTCACACATTGTACCCATGTGGGGATTCGAACCCGGGTCTTCAGCGTGACGAGCCAACGCTTTAACCACTAGGCTACCCCACCGCCCCTCTTCTTGACACAAACAGTTATGCTATTAAGTAACAAGTCTTCTCTCCTTGCATTTATCTTTGTATTAAAGTGTTCTAATTAATATTAATTCGCCAACCAGTAACAGTGTCCTGTATCAGTCGTGTCAAGGCGGTCTGAGGCGAAGTTGGTTGGTTGGTTTTATAGTGTTAGAGCGACGTGGGCCAAGAGGCCTATTTGCGCCCAAACACATTGACTTGACTTAATATAAATCACAGGTTAGAACATCGCCAAAAGGAATCGTTTAGATAACATAAAAGAAACGACAGCACTATTAATATCTGAGTAATTTCACTGTGAGTTGTGTCCCTTAATGTTTCAGGATCCGCTGATCCAGACTTATTTCCAACATGCCACTCCCCTTACGCTGTATGTCAAATGTTGTGTGAGTCAGTGTTGGAGATGGTGCTCTTTGTATAAGAAATACACGTCAAATCTTATGTCTATCCAGAAATAAACTATTATTTAAATCGTACATAGTTACGTTTGTGTAAACATACCAATATACAATGAAATATGAACTTGTTCGATGTGTTTTGTCTTGTTAAATTGGTACCGAAGGAGATATATGCGGAACAGATTTGAGATGATTAATATTGACGACTAGTATAAAATGTCTTTATTACCCCAAACATTTCAAAAATATTTTTCTCTTTGTCAAATATCGCGAAAATCATTTTTACTTGTTTAATCGGAATCGTTGAACTCATATTTCACAGTCATATTCGGTTGAACAGAAAAATCAATTATTTTCCACTTGGCTATGCGATTCGTAGACAAAAGCTGGACAGAATGACGTTAAATCAATACATGCACAGTCTTTTAATTCTTATTTCCTCATTGTAACATAATAATGTGTACTTGGGCCCCAACCGTTCTGTTATTTAGAAGGAACATGTGGCTATAAGGCCACATTTTTATGTTCATGGTGGTACGGAAGGACCAGTTGTGTGAGGCGCGGTATTTGCTGCGAAGAGTCATACAACAGTGTTTGGATACAATGGTTTGGGCTCGAAATCAGAATCTCCACGAATTTCTCACTCAAAGACCAACCATATTCTATTCTATTTTGGAAATGCTTGAAAAAAATATGCTTCAGACGGTTAAAAACAAGAAATATTCAGGCTCATAATTTTGAATTAAAAACTATATCTATTTTTACGGATGTAGGTGAAATATATGCTGTTACTGTTATAAATACAATGTGTGCAGGCCGTGCCTGCTGTCCCCAGCCGTGATATAAAACCCGTGTAAAGCACACTCACTCACTCACTCACTCACTCACTCACTCACTCACTCACTCACTCACTCACTCACCAACCAACCAACCAACCAACCAACCGGGTGTTGTTGATCACTGGATTGTCTGGTCCAGACTCGATTATTTACAGACCGCCGCCATATGACTGGAATATTGCTGAGTACGGCGTAAAACTAAACTCACTCACTCACTCACTTATAATTTTGAATGTCCTTCGTTCTACCGAATATACGTTGATGTTGGCAGAGGTAGTTATAAAGGAGAGAGTATTTCAATTTTCCATCTTCTGTAACAGTACTTCTGTAACATCGTGGCGTGCACATGACGTAGTCGTGCATGATGACTACCCTAGTAAACCCAGGGCCATTGGCAACGTGCTGGGAACCAAAGATCATTATCACAGAAAATCAGGGATTCTAAACATTACCGATAGATCCTGTCACGGCTACGGGATGTAAATCTGCTTATTAAACCATGACGTTGGATTTACGTAAAACACGGACTGTATAGACAAGCATATATGGCTCCTTTTATCTGAATTGGCATTTTGTAAAATGGCCATTAAATGTCTGAAAGTTTTGTACCATTGCCGTAATTGAACAACTGATCATACTGTTTCATTTGAATGAAACATTACCAGCCCGTAACTTCATGAACATTCGAAGGTTTCATTTTCCAGCGAAATGGATTTGAAATCTGCAAATTATATTGGTCCCACTGGCTTTGCTTTAAAAGGAAATATAAGTCGAGTCTTCATTAAAATCGTTGCCAGCTTCCGGCTTTGAAAGGAAAAAAGATGATATTTTCATTGAATTTTTCGTAAATACTTGGCGAGCTTCCTATTCGTATTCTGATTTTTATGTAATCCATCTTAACATTATGGTACATATCCTATTTCATTAATTTTAGACATCCGTTCAGGTAGTGCTCTCAGTCACAGATATGATTTCAGAGTGAATCGGATTCTGATACTAGAAACACCAAGCATATATTAGGAGAAAGACAATGATATGTCCGTGTTGATACTTTTAGCTATTTTAAATTATATTTCATGCTTCAGTGGTTAATGTGACATATTATCTCCATTTTGATTTAGGAATTATCCAACTTTGAGAAACCGAAGTATCTATTTTCCACAGCATCGTTTATTTACATATTACATACTGTCCCCGCACACCATCGACAATAAATAGGTTGATATAGAGAAGGAAGAGGAAGAAATGAACAAGGTCTAAGTGTAAGATTTAATTCATCGGAAGGTCCCCCAGAGTCCACAGCCTTTTAATAAGGTGACGCTAGCGCCATCGTAACTATTAACATAGTATGGGAATTAGAACACCACTGACCCTACGGTTATCGTAAGTATTATGTTATAGTATTGGAATTAGAACACCACGGACGCTACGGTTATCGTAAGCATTATGTTATAGTATTGGAATTAGAACACCACGGACGCTACGGTTATCGTAAGTATTATGTTATAGTATTGGAATTAGAACACCACGGACGCTATACGGTTATCGTAAGTATTATGTTATAGTATTGGAATTAGAACACCACGGACGCTACGGTTATCGTAAGTATTATGTTATAGTATTGGAATTAGAACACTACGGACGCTACAGTTATCGTAAGTATTATGTTATAGTATTGAAATTAGAACACCACGGACGCTACGGTTATCGTAAGCATTATGTTATAGTATTGGAATTAGAACACCACTGACGCTGCGGCTACCGTCATTGAGTATATTTAGAATAACATACATTTCTCTGACAGTATAGGATAATGGCCATGCTAAGTTCTGGACCTTGCTCATCATCTTAGCATGACATTTGCTTTAACTGATCAGGATACTAAGGTATATTAGAATATATAATCAAACATTATTTTATTTCTCACAGCTGACCAAACAAGCCACGAAAAATGCTTCTTCACCCACAGAAGTGGTCGTGTTGATGAAGTATTGTCCTGACATCACTCCACTAAACTGTCACTTTCACAGCGTCTCGCCGAGTAAGAGGCTCAGCGACCAAATATAGTTCATCTTTGCTGATAGAGGAATATTAGTCTAGGCCTGTCCTCACCCGTGACCTACACTGACTGGTCCTACTGACCTATATTGTATCATGTACAAGTATCCTCTTAAAGATTTCCGGGTCTTCACTAAATCATGAGCCTATCACTGACCATTCCACTCCATACATTCCATACTCGTACTACATCAGGAGCCTATCACTCACCATCGCTCTCATACATTCACTACAGCTACTACATCGTGAGCCTACCACTGACCATCACACTCCATACATTCCATACTCGTACTACATCAGGAGCCTATCACTCACCATCGCTCTCATACATTCACTACAGCTACTACATCGTGAGCCTACCACTGACCATCACACTCCATACATTCCATACTCGTACTACATCAGGAGCCTATCACTCACCATCGCTCTCATACATTCACTACAGCTACTACATCGTGAGCCTACCACTGACCATCACACTCCATACATTCCATACTCGTACTACATCAGGAGCCTATCACTCACCATCGCTCTCATACATTCACTAAAGCTACTACATCGTGAGTCTACCACTGACCATCACACTCCATACATTCCATACTCGTACTACATCAGGAGCCTATCACTCACCATCGCTCTCATACATTCACTAAAGCTACTACATCGTGAGTCTACCACTGACCATCACACTCCATACATTCCATACTCGTACTACATCAGGAGCCTATCACTCACCATCGCTCTCATACATTCACTAAAGCTACTACATCGTGAGTCTACCACTGACCATCACACTCCATACATTCCATACTCGTACTACATCAGGAGCCTATCACTCACCATCGCTCTCATACATTCACTACAGCTACTACATCGTGAGCCTACCACTGACCATCACACTCACATACATCGTGAGTCATTCCATCTCGTACTCGTACTACATCAGGAGCCTATCACTCACCATCGCTCTCATACATTCACTACAGCTACTACATCGTGAGTCCACTGACCATCACACTCCATACATTCCATACTCGTACTACATCAGGGCCTATCACTCACCATCGCTCTCATACATTCACTAAAGCTACTACATCGTGAGCCTACCACTGACCATCACACTCCATACATTCCATACTCGTACTACATCAGGAGCCTATCACTCACCATCGCTCTACATACATTCACAGCTACTACATCGTGAGTCTACCACTGACCATCAGTCTCCACCATCGTACTACATCATACCACTCACCATCACTTCACTACTACATCGTCTACCATCACACTCCACATTCCATCTCGTACTACATCAGGGCCTTCACTCACCATCGCTCTCATACATTGACCTACTACACTGACCTACCACTGACATCACACTCAATACATTCCATACTCGTACTACATCAGGAGCCTATCACTCACCATCGCTCTCATACATTCACTAAAGCTACTACATCGTGAGTCTACCACTGACCATCACACTCCATACATTCCATACTCGTACTACATCAGGAGCCTATCACTCACCATCGCTCTCATACATTCACTAAAGCTACTACATCGTGAGTCTACCACTGACCATCACACTCCATACATTCCATACTCGTACTACATCAGGGCCTATCACTCACCATCGCTCTCATCTCATACATTCACTACAGCTACTACATCGTGAGTCTACCACTGACCATCACACTCAATACATTCCATACTCGTACTACATCAGGGAGCCTATCACTCACCATCGCTCTCATACATTCACTAATCGTGAGCTACTACATCGTGAGCCTACCACTGACCATCACACTCCATACATTCCATACTCGTACTACATCAGGGGCCTATCACTCACCATCGCTCTCATACATTCACTACAGCTACTACAGCTACCATACATCGTGAGTCTACCACTCATCTACTACTCATCATACATTCCATACTCGTACTACATCAGGAGCCTATCACTCACCATCGCTACTCATCATCGCTCACTAAAGCTACTACATCGTGAGCCTACCACTGACCATCACACTCCATACATTCCATACTCGTACTACATCAGGAGCCTATCACTCACCATCGCTCTCATACATTCACTAAAGCTACTACATCGTGAGTCTACCACTGACCATCACACTCCATACATTCCATACTCGTACTACATCAGGAGCCTATCACTCACCATCGCTCTCATACATTCACTACAGCTACTACATCGTGAGCCTACCACTGACCATCACACTCAATACATTCCATACTCGTACTACATCAGGGCCTATCACTCACCATCGCTCTCATACATTCACTACAGCTACTACATCGTGAGTCTACCACTGACCATCACACTCAATACATTCCATACTCGTACTACATCAGGAGCCTATCACTCACCATCGCTCTCATACATTCACTAAAGCTACTACATCGTGAGTCTACCACTGACCATCACACTCCATACATTCCATACTCGTACTACATCAGGAGCCTATCACTCACCATCGCTCTCATACATTCACTACAGCTACTACATCGTGAGTCTACCACTGACCATCACACTCAATACATTCCATACTCGTACTACATCAGGAGCCTATCACTCACCATCGCTCTCATACATTCACTAAAGCTACTACATCGTGAGTCTACCACTGACCATCACACTCCATACATCCAGAACACTCACTACATCATAACGTTGACATTACTGGGTTTTCATGACGTTAGGAGACATTTTTACAATGTTTGGCGCGGATAAACAGGATATCAGAGCTCAAGTCGAATTTTCGAATTTGCAGAATATTTCATTAACATTGATGAAAATATGTGTATCGGCTGGCTTGGTTGCTGCTTGACTAGGAGAGTGTGGTGGTTCGCACTCCTGTACCTACACGCGCACGCACGCACGCACGATCGCACCCAAACACACACACTTAGAGATCTAGATCCGCGTATGTTCGTAGTGCATGCAGTAGTGATCTCATTAATTGCACAGGACAAAACGAAGATAAGTATTGTGTTAAAATTGCAGAGATGGCAAAGAAAATGTCTTACATAAGTATTTCTCTAACCATATATCTTCAAATTCCACCGTTATATTTGGTATGCTTCTTGTATGTGAAACAATGTTCGTCTTTCCATGACAAGTAACATTTCAACAGTTATTCATGACTGATTGTGTTGTGTCGTGTGATAGTCACGTGACCGAACAAAACTAGATCCAGGACGGATTCCAGCCATTGCCGACATTATTAGTCATACCAAAGGTGTGTCACAAAATCATTAAAGGAGATGCCGTCATCAATGATCGTAAAGTAGGTCCATAGCCAACTGAACTTGATTTTATATATTATAGAAAAATGACAATAATATGTCATTTACAGATTCCCTTCACCCATGGTCTGGCGGTTTGAGCAAGTGTTGCTGATCAATATATAGAGAAACAGGATAGTGATGTTTCAGGAGAGCCTTGAAAGATATGACTGTTGGTGACAGCTTGAGACCTGATGATGACCTGTTCCATGACTTTATGCCTGTTGTCTATGACATCTATGTTCAGAAGCATTAAAACAAATATGCTGGCAGTAAGCAGAAAATGCAACAGTGGTTCAATTTTATATATATGTTCATTCCTGTTGTTCATTTAGGACGTCAGAGAAAATGTCACAGAAATGTGCTGCCTCTTGACAGCGTTTGGACTTGAATTAATATTACTCATTTTGAATTGCCATCTTGATTTGGCATTGTGGAGTCTATCATAAGATCTCTCTGTGTCCTATATTCTGCGAGATCGTGCCTTTCCTTGACGTTTATCCAAGTCACGGGGATCCAGAAGTCTGGCATTTTCTTCTCTTCACAGATCTCATTACTTGTGATCATCACATGTAATGTTTGCAAAAGAAATATATTTCTTCTGGTATAGTTTCCGTTCCCCGGTAGATAAAAGCCAAATGTCTCGTTTTACTCAGAACTAGTCAATAAAGATACATTTTTAATTATCTGTTGAATGCCGATATTATAAATGACAGTCAGTACTTAGTTTTAAGGATGAAGCAGTGTTGCCTTTCTTCTTCGTCTCTTACGTGAGATAGCCACATTTTCCAGTAGTGTTCGTAATTCCTCTCAGAAATGTTAATGCATAGCAAAGAACATTTGTGATCGTATTCAGTATTTCAATACTTTAGCTAAATATGGGGATTTTGGGAATGTCATGTAAGGTATTTGCTAGTCTGGGTGGTCTGGGATGGGGATTACAATGTCTTCATGAATGACGTACGATGTTTTATACGTATGTCATGTGGTGGAAAGGTTATTTGCTCAAACACTATTCTTGTCTGCGGTGACATATGTACAAAGCTGCGACTAGGTTAATAGTTAATTAATAAGTGCTACTGTATCGGGGGACAAAAACCCACTAAGACATCTACGTGTACATATAGAAAGAAACACGAGTAAGCTTGGTGAACCCGTGCAGCCAGTTGTGAATGTCTCGGGAGACAAAATTTATACCCCGTAGCTCTCAAGATCTATCCGAAATGGGTTCGAATCTAATTTTCTGATCATGATGCTTGTACGACGGTACGACTTGTCTTGCTTCCATATTGAGTGTCGAAGTACCAGCTGAAAGGTAGATCAACTACGGAAAGATTGTCATAAAAACATGGCGCTCCTGGCCCAGGCCGATAAACCCGGCCCCTATTCTGGAAACAAATTTAAGTTTTTCTCAATTTCAAACTGAGTTTGACGATTTGAAACAGCTGAACCTTTAACTCGGCTGCATTTTTAAAATATAAAAGCCCAAATAACTTAAGTATTCTATCTACCAAACTCAAATTGTCTACTATGTTTGAGTTTAATATCGATTTCAGTTTTACATGGGAAATGCGTTTTCTCAAATTTGAGTAAAAACTCTTACTTAAGTCAAAACTCAGACTTTAGTTTGTTTCGAGAAATCGGGGCCCGGTTAGGTCGTAATCCAGCTGATGAAAGCTGATGGAATCGGTAACCACCATTCATACCTTTATACATATATGGGCCACTGGTATCCCCATTCTTTCGATCCACGATGTGCTGTCCAGCCACATACCTGGAATAGTGCTGAGTGCGGCGTTAAACAACACGTCTGTGCAGAGTTGTGTCCCTTAGACGTGCCAGTAACCTATGATAGTTTGTTTATTGTTTATGTTTTTAGGTTTGCTGGTAGCATACCCATGCTTGTTGATTTTACCAATGTCTGAGACCGGTATTACGTTACCCCAGCAACCAGGTGCCATGTACTCCAAGAATGATCAAGGCGAGATACATATTTTCATAGAAAGTATCAGAACGAAGACAGGTTTTGGCGACAAACAGCCTGTGCATGAAAGTTTATGTCTGTAAAACGTAACCCCCAAAACGCCCTACAGTTTTTACGTGCAGCACATAGTAACTGCTCATGTGTTCCTGGTGAACCTTTCTCATTGGTGACACTGCCGATCCTATTTTCTTCATTTCTATCACTCTTCTTCATTCTGTTTGTCCAGCACTTATGTTTTACTTGATTTCATTTAATGTCATTGTTGGTGTCTGAAGTAGCGATGCTGCGTCTTCAGCTGATTTGAAAGTGGTAGAAGTCAGCGCGTGGTGGCCAATACGTTCTCTCTTTCAGTCTGTGATAACCAGACTATGGAGCAGGTGCACACAAATCCCCACTGTTGACGATCGACCCTGGTCAGTGTGTCCCAGGTCAGAGACAAGAGAACAGGATCGATCTTACGAATCCCAGCTCCACGAAATCGAACTTAAACTGCGAACTCTGCTGCAAACTATATTTTCAGGCTACTGGAGTACGAGTTACGGGTCAGACGATTGGAACTCGCCCACATGTAGCTCGTCTCCATAATCGACGGCCACCTGTTGCGCGATCCCTCAGTAATCATCAGAATTACTAACAGACGTCAGTTTTCACCTCGTCGATGGTCTTTCATGGGCCTGGTTGTGTCTGGCGACAACGAACTAAACAGGAGGCCAATGTCAACCTGACCTCAGGAGTGATTGGCAGTGGATTGATCATGATGTCAAGAAGCATGTCTGTGACGGAGTCCTTGTACAAGGAAAGATCACTGGAGAGTTCTGTAGGGACAACATACTGACGGCCATTTTCAACAGTATCCAGTGGTCAACGTTTTGTCAATCAAGACAACAGCACGATGCATAGGATGCCATGATCAGCAATGAGCTAAGACCTTTGCCCCACGGAGACGTGTGCGTCAAAGCTATTGGCCTTCGATCATATGTGGATGAACTTGGCCATGCGCAACCAGAGGAGTGGGACCTAAAGGGATAAAAAAAGTCTGTCCATGTCAATTTCTGTTATATGAGAGCACATGTCGTTTCGGAGTATATCCTTACTCCTTCACTGGGCGAAGAAGCCTAGGACGCAGATAACTGTATAAGTACATGTAAAAAACAACAACGGTGATTAGATGACAATGGTGGGCAGTTAACAAATGAAGTCAGCTGTTGTTTGGTGCTGAATGGTAATGGCAATGGGCTACAAGAAATTAGTCCAGGCGTTATTAGTCCTGACAGGTAATCGAGCACTGACAGATAATGTAAAAAGGGCGGTGACAACACAGATTGGTGGTATTGAAGACATAGGAACAAGCACAGGTAATCAAATTCACTTGGTACTTACAAAACAATCACTTTACTTCCTATGTTCATAAAGCAAATATTGTATCAAGGCGAGATATGATTATATCATGATTATCAGTTTAATTTATTTGAATCTTGCCACTCCACGTTTCAAAATGTTAAGTGTATCACTGACTGAAATGTAAGGTTCATAGTTTCATTAAAATGTTTTTCATGTCTGTATTGACGACACATGCAACACTTCTTGTTGACTAACTCTTGTATGGTTGCCTATGGAGTTGCCGATTATTACCCCTGAAGACTGTCCCCAAGCTGGACCATGTTGATGGCCGCTGGGTCTCTGACGTACACTCTCTATCCATGAACGTCCAACAGATGCTCTATGGAGGAAATGTCAGGGCCAGTCCAACCTCTGTACGCCCTCTAATCGGCAACTGCCTTGGCACCATGTGGTCTGACTTTGTCATCTTGCAGTTCATAGTTTCAGCCGATAATTCGAATGGTTGTTGAATATTTCAATATATGGCAGCGGTCTGTAAATAATCGACCCTGAACCAGGCACTCCAGTGATCAATAGCATGAACATCGATCTAAGCAATTGGGATACGATGACATGTGTCAACCAAGTCAGCGAGCCAAACCACCCGATCGTTAGTCGCCTCTTACGACAAGCATGGCTTACTGAAGACCAATTCTTACCCTTATCTCCACAGGTTTTTAACGAATGGAACAACGACTGGACACATAATTTCGTTAAGATATTGCTGGCCAGTCAAATTTACAATAACCAATTCAGTTTTCCGGCATACCGGAATAATGTTTTCTGCAACCTGTGAATCAGTGAATTCGAATTTATAAAATAAGCAGTGTGAACCTGCAATCTGCAATATTCGGTGATGTACAGTCCGCCAAGGTTTTTTGTTGGTTGCGGTAAGCTGTTAGGGTCACACCTTTCACACAACACTTTGAATATGAAATCTTGATATTCGTTTGCTGTAAGACTTCATCTGGTACTGAATAAAAGGAAAAGGCCAGATATTTCAGACAAGATGGCGTACAAAAGATTTGTCCTTTCATTTTCTAGTCTGCTCCGTGGTCCTTTAGTAGAACGCGTTAATGTGACAAAACACGCTACGTTGATTGTTTTGTATATCGTAATTGGTCTTGATGCATTGCACACTGCCGGTGGGTGCGGCAGATAGCGGCAATACAGTGGAGAGGGTACAGGGGGTTGGCAGTCTCGCTTTGAACGCGTGCGACCCAGGGTTACATATCACACTAATGAGCAATTACCACTGGCCTCAACCACAGCTCGGACATCACGTCCTCCCTGGGGCAGGTGCTAACATTTACTGTACGGGGGTGGGGTATTGCCATACATCAACAGCTGTTTTGAACGAGAGGGTGGTGGGGGGTGGACTGAGGGAGGAGGGGTCGGAATGAAGTGTCTCCTTGTCTTGTTAGTTACGACTGGTTTGTCAAGGAATGAAGTAGTATTGGTGATTCTCAGTGCAGCACTGTCGGCCATTGTGTTATGAACCATTCAGATGCTAAAGGTAAGTGATTAATAATGATGACAATCATAATAATCCTGAACATGTCCGGGGCTTCATGGACATGGATGCTTTTAAACTTCTTTGGAATAGGCCCATATCCAGAATAAGAGGAATTCCTCCCAACAAAGGATTTGGCCTTTTCTGATAAAGCCAGTGAATTTATTTTGTTACTTAATTTGATTGGCAAGATAATCATGATAAGTATGCGGCTCTCGTGTTACATCCAAAGTACACAGTTGTCAAACACCCCGTTGTTCTCGTGCCCTTGGTTTGGTACCTACTGATCTCTTGATGCAGATCAGGAGAGTGCCCGGGTTATCCACCGTGAGCACAGCCTTTCTGACACTCTCGGTAACGCTTCACTATTGGGGCGTCTACACATTCTCCGAAAAGTTCTTGGAGGGCTTGATTAGGCAATACTTCCTGGAAGTCCCATTCGCTGTCTGGGCTGGGTGTAGAGGGGGCAAGGGTCCTGAGCTGATGATGAGCCTGTGTGCCAGGAACATCCGAACCCTCTCTACTGTGTTCACCGAATTACATCTGTAAAACATAATAATGTGTTGAGTCATATATATGATATAACTATATATCTATATCAGGTTACACATTTTCTGTATTTTGTTCTTGTGACTATATTCAACGTTGACATATTGTAATCTTTTGGCTGAACTTTAAACAACACTTATTTTATTCCGCTACAGGACGAAAATAGTTTGTGCCAAGCAAGTGCTTGACGTGACGCAAATCTCCCCAGTGTAGAGAAGACCTAATCAGACAAGAGAGTATTTGCTTTGTTTAATAATCCCCACGTTGTCAATATTTGGTCGGTGTCTCGAGCGGTGCCTAGTCTTCTCCTTACATGGTTTACAAAGGGTCTTAGAATATTCTTCCCTGTAACACACCGGTCAGCCTTGTTTGACATGATGTACTTCTCGGTGTGGGAGTATGTGTGAAATAGCCGCTATCATCATGGTTTGGGTCAGAGCATAAGATTACTGAAACACTAGGAAACTCCATGTTTGTTTCATTTGACACAAATTTAGTAAACCGTTCGAATTGTGCTGTGTTAATTTTGAGTGTCTGTCGTTTTATGCCATGTTGGCACCATTTAATCCAACAGTCATAATAAACAAATAATATTCTACAGATATGGTATCCACGTGTAGAATCAAACCTCTGAAATTTCACATTGCCCATTGGGCTAACCCAATGTTCATAGTAACACGTGCATATTCACTTCTCACCTGTCACGTACACATGAACAGGGCAATGAAAAGTGTCCTTTCATCGAATGTTTAATAAATACTTTCAATACAATAATTACAACCTCTTTTCAATCAGAGTGACCTATATTTGGCATGGAACCTTATTCTGATCATTCCGTTCTGAGAACTAAAAGTGATTATCTCAATGATTAAACCACTCATGAAACCTTTAATTATTGACAGTAGAATCAGGAGACGTACCAGACACCTCACGTCACGCCACAAACTTACTGCAACATCAGGTTGTATCAGCGATCTGGCGGAGTACTGAAGCTATCCGTGTCAGCACTGACGGCGACTTGAAGCACCGAGTGACGGTGTGATCAGAGAGTTTACCGTTTGACTGATATCACACTAACTGTCTGACGTGATCCGGATGATGGGCCCCATGCAGTCGATAGTCTTTAGAATGGACAGACATGGCACGGGTCCTCTTATTATGGCGGTCAAAGGCGATTGTGAAGAATTGGTACGGAAGGATTATTTCTTGTAATTTAAAAGAAACATTGCCTAGTCACCGAATTACTGGAGAAACGAAGGTCGGGGAAATAGATTTCTTGTTGGTTTTATGTGAGGGAAAGTTGACACGTTTATGTAAGGTGAATAGGAACTGAAGGTAGGGGAAATTATTTATGTATGCTTAACAATGTGGTTCAATAAAAAAATTATGGTGGTGTCAAGACGGGATGGAGGTAGGTTGGGTTGAAATATCACTTAAAATTTAAAACATTTAACGGTTTGAGGTTTTATATGTCACATTAATTTCTGTATATATATTCGATTTGCATCCTGACCAGGCTTTTTGTGATTACGATCAAAGGTATACTGGTTAACTCGAACACTGTTGACTCGATATACGGCTGACGTCGAAATTGCCTTACTGTCGAAGCAGAATACGTAGAGATGGCATCATTCCGATCAACTTCGTATACCCCATCTCGTATGATTAAGTAGGATAACGAATGATAATTAGTCTATGATTCTCCAGAGAAGTGACTTGAGATGTGGTGGCCAGGCGCGGGCCAGAAACATTGTTTCTAGGGTATCGTGTATCGTTGTTCGTAGTAACCCAGACTCTGAAAGGCCGACTGCATACAGTGTTAGTTTTCCTAACAATCAAACCAATATTTTTTTCATAAATATATGAGACTGTATTTCAGGTATGTCATCCTGACCACGATGGTCAGACGAATGACCTGTGGTAACTCATAATCTTGTCAAAACTATTTCCTGATTGAGATCAATATCCTGCAAAGAGAATAAACCCCATCGTAGTTGTAACACCTTAAAACTATACATTTTGCTAACGTTAAGACATCCATTTGTTAACAAGTGTGGAACGTGAGTTGACAGTGTTCATCACGGTGACCTCAAGGTCAAAGGAGGTCAAGTTTACCGCTGACCGCCAGACTGGAACTGACGTTTACAGCACAGAAGTTTATGGGAGCGATTATAAGTTTTGTTAGCCTATATCACTAATAGTGCTCTCACGATGGATATGTCCCTAGGTAGCTCTTAAGTGCACGGTGGAAGTGCAGCATCTTATTGTATTACGGCGAAAGATCAAAGCTACTCAACGTGGCAGTAATTGCTAACAAGATCAATAAGGGCTACGAATGAAGTCATTATCTGACCGACATACTCCCTTCCTTACAACATCGTTAACCTATGCGAACACTTATCGGTAGCCTTGTGGTAAAAGTGTCGGCTCATCACGCAGAAGGCTCGGGTTCGAATCGCCATGTTGTTACAATGTGTGATGCCCATTTCAAGGCTTCATATATCACTCCAAGCGGCCATAAACCTCACTCAATCACTGTCGGTTTTTGTGAGTGAGTGAATTAAGATTTTTAGCGAGATTCATATCCATATCATGACAAAAACAAGTTATACATTCATGGCACATTAAGTCAGAATATTTAAACCAGTGGACGAAAGACGGTACAAACAACTAGAATATCACATGCATAGATGTACATGTTTATCTAAAACTATAGATAATACAACAAATAACAGATTATAGATCGTCAAGAAGAAGGTACATCACCATACTAAGGACCATGGGGACTTACGGAACCCTTGCTTCCTGCGTGGACCCAAGCTGGATTTACACTTCAGTCACTGATCTATTTCCAAAACATATTCATCAAAATGTTTCGAACAATTCTAATTCTTTTAAGAAATCAACAATAAAATGAAAACTGACATAATTATTAATATCCCTGACTGTTTTTACATTTAAATATATATCTCTTGTAATGTGAAAATCGACACGGTTTGTGAAAAGTGGTTGACAGGACACAAAATCGCTGTAGAGAGTTGAGTCTGTCAACCATGTGGGTACCTATTGTGGTGGAGTAAGCTTCTACATTTCTACATTTCGCTGCTGACGGTGTTGTCTGCCGTCAGCGAATACGGCGTCAGTTTTAATATGAAACATAAAGGCATGGTCCTTGTTCCACGCATCTGAAACATTAGACTAGATGCGATCATTGTAGTGCAAAGATTACGAAACTGGGACAGAGGTTTCTGTTACATGAAGTATTTCGTGCCTGAAGCCTTAACAACTATCACCTGACGAGGGACAACGAGGGGAAGCTTGTCAGTACGAATATTTACGAAGCCCTAACGCACATGCAGCCATATTGCTTTAAGCCTATACTTGAAAAAAATATGAAAAGAGTAAAAGAACATTATTAATTTTCTAGTTGTCGGGATGTCAATAGTCGACATCGTATTTTTATCAAGGGTAATACAGTTCCGAGGCATTATTCCGTCTAATAAATGTCAGGCATGCCTCTCCTCAACAACAGCAAGGGATAATGCTTTCTCTCACTAGCGGTATGTATTGATCTTAAACTCCTCCCTTAAGCCTATCATTCCGATGCTAGTGAACGACTCAAGCTTTTTTGTCCATCCAGATAATTTTCACACAGTATCACAGTGGAAATCGCACGGAATGCGTGGGCGGGGGTAGTTTTGGAAAGATGGATAGGGAGGGTCCACAACGCCCTCAAACTTTTGTGAATCAGCATCGAACCGGGGTACCAAGAACATGGAGGTTAGTCACAGGCGGCGGGATTAAGTGTCATTGGTGCAGTGGCATTATCCCCGCTCTTCCTACTTCCGTTGGTCAGCTGATCAGCTGTTGGGTATTGATTTCATAGGAATATTATAAGAGATGGACGTCTTAGGTGGCACAGTAGTTATCGAGACGAAAACAAGGATGCTATTGTCAAGGCTGTCTGTTCAGAGTGAGTACACCGTTGGGAAAGTGTGTGGTCTGATTGTATCGAGCTGGCAACATTATTCCATAGTTATACCTCTTGTGAACAAGCTGCTCATTGTCACCGTTATATGATTCTGTTTGATAGCACGTGATCATGATTTACAGATTATCGATTCATTTTGAAGTTCCCCAGTGTCAACCTTGTGATATGTTTCAGGCCTTTGATGTCGATAGTTAAGATCTCTGACGTTCACGTCTAAAAGTTCATGTAGTCATTTGTTCTATGTTAGAGGGAAGCACTGGTAGTTCCAAAGAAACGCTCTCTGGATTCAGTGGCTGCTGGTTTAAATCCCAAATTCAGCTGCCTGTCGAAGCTGTTATACGTCCACGGTCAATACTGCACGGGTAGAGCCAAACATTAAAAACATCTGTCATCAGATCACATATGAATTGTTATAAGCGGGGGGAAATATCTGAGTCTCTCTCAGTTAAAAAAAAACAGTGGTGGATACAACGTGGTCAGTGGGCGTAAACTGCACAATTTGTACAGCTTTACTAAAATCTAAACCCTTATTCTCGTGTTGTGTTTAACCATTTGGTACATGTATGTATAAGCATGTAAGATGCTGATAATGTATAAAATCTTTGGTTTATACAGGTGATGATTTATGTGTTTTACGTTTGTTAAAATCCTACCAAACAGTGTACCTTGGTTTGTTAACGTCAAAGTTCTTCATCAAACCCTCAAACTTCTCAAACACGTCATTGTATTCTGATATCAAGCTTACCCGCCTTAATATTATCTGGACCAGCTGAGATAAACGTAACTCACTCAGTCTTTCTGAAGTTGGTTTACAATATAAAAGACTTATGTTCTGAATATTCCACAACAATTTATCATCGTACCAGTACGAAAACGGAACTGCCGAAGACCACACGAAACCGTAAATAGTAATAACGTATTCTGACAAAATTCTAATAAAACGTGATTAGAAGATCCCCACGTGAGTCAATGGCGTGTTTCCGGTCATTTGACATAGAACGTTTAGGAAGTGTAAATCAGCCGTCTGGTGTATTGACGCCAACACAATTCTGGTTTTACAAATAGCGGTAATTCATTGACCATAGTGTTACTGTCCATTTCAGTGAGGAACGCGTGTACTCATTCCTTCCACGACAAATAAGGAAACTCGCGGAATCGCCTGACGAGCCCATCTCGCCCACGCCCGACCAAAGGTTTAGAATTGTAGTAACGTAGACACGACAAATGGTTCATGCCCATCATGTCATATACACCAGTGATCACATTGATGAATTTTCATAGCATTAACATGGCTGTAAATCCCATTAGGTCTTGTCCGTGTCACAGACTCCCGTCCCCAGCTTCCAGGAAGAATTCCATGTTGTATAAGACATTGAATCAAGATATGTCTACTAACATTCCATTATCGTTTCTTTCAGAGCACGTATTGAAGTTGAGATACTCTGACAGTTTTCCGCGAGCGGGTCTTGTCTACAAAGCCACTTGAGACGCCAGGGATTCCTGTTTATAGATAAACGTACTACGTCCTTATATGGAAAGTCTGGAACAGCTGGGAATCACTGTGTAGGCTTCCACTGTGGCTGTGATGTCATCGGGTGTGCTGTTTTATGGACTACATGCACTGATGTGCTAGATGCTCACTGCGATGTGGAACACAGAGAAAGTATGACGCTTGATAATATGTCGCAGGAGACAATTCTGGTGGAGGTGCCAGAGTCTACCTCCGACTTGAACGACACCGGCAACAGCGACAACAGTGACTTCCTTAGCCACGCTATCACTAATGTTCTCATCACCATCTTCGCTTGCATCATCATCCTCGCAACCGTCATCGGTAACCTCATGGTTATTGCTGCCGTTCTTGTAGAGCGACGACTACGTAAGGTGGGGAACACCTTTATCATTAACCTTGCTTTGAGTGACATCCTCGTTGGAACGCTTGTCACCCCTATGGCGTTGGCATACCAGTTGATCGGGGAGTGGAAGTTTGGACGCCCATTTTGTGATTTCTGGATCTCCATGGATGTCATATGTTGTACGGCAAGTATTGCTAACTTGTGTGTAATCAGTTACGACCGATTTAATGCTATCACCCAGCCACTGAGATACGCCCGAAAGAGGACTTTCAAGAGGGCGATGATATCGACACTGTCAGTTTGGGGATATTCTGTGTTGATTGCTGTGCCCCCATTTCTAGGGTGGCGGGAGACCATTGATGACACGCATATGAGCGAGTGCCAAATCTCTCAAGATAAGGGATACACCCTATATTCTACCATCGGTGCCTTCTATCTGCCATTGCTCTTCATGCTGTTTTCTTATATACGGATATACAGGGTAACGAGTAGAAGGACTCGACAATGGCGGAGAGGCCCTGGATCCAGTAAAATGATAACGGAACGTCATAGTGACCAGGAGGCTGCGAATTTCAAACTTTTAAGTCTGAAAAATTCAAATGAGGTATGTCCCACTGCCACCAACGCTGAACAAACTGTTCAAGAAAAAAGTAGCTCAACCCCGGAATCACAGGTGCCTCCCCTCCCAACGTATGGGACGTATGGACAAACAGATGCTAGTGAAATACCCTGCCCCCCACGGCCCCCTTTCTCAGGCCCTCCCACCAGCTCCTCCCGCCCTCCTCGCTCAGCCTTCCCAAAGAAGTTGATACGTCAGATTTCAAACCTCCCGAGCAGTGACAGCAGTACAACTACTTCAACATCAACGACTGCGAGCTCAGAGACAACAGCGGACAGTTTTCTCGATAAAAGAGCTTCTATAAAAACTGCAATCCTACTGGAAAGAAAAGACTCAATGTTCAAGGTCTTCCAAGATTCTAACCCGAACTACAGAAAGAGTGTGACGTTCCTGATGCCGGCTCCAGTCCCAGCTGATGGCAGCAGTGAAGAGAAAGATGTTTCTGTCGACGAAGTCTCTCGGTACACAGTCCACATTAACAAAGACAACCGTCGTAAGAAAAAGAAAATTTCTGTGTCTCAAGAAAAACGAGCTGCAAAAACACTTAGTATTGTGATGGGGTGTTTCATCATCTGTTGGCTTCCATTCTTCCTAGTGGCCCTGATCGAACCTTTGTGTACTGATTGTGAACTCCATCCTTCTTTGGTGGGAGTTGTCCTCTGGATGGGATACTGTAACTCGGCTCTCAATCCTATCATATACACATTCTTCAATAAAGACTTCCGGTACGCTTTCAAAAAGATGATAACTTGCGGCCAAAAGAAAACGGCTACACTGTTGTAAACTCCAAGCTTCTGTTCCAGAGGATCTTACTGATGCTGGTCTGCTGTTCTGGATGTGACATTTCCACAAGGCAAATAGATGCTCCCTCGACAGTGTGTGCCATGGCCATTTGTGTTGTGTTGTTAAATCACATGGATTAATGTAAATCATTATCAAGGTCACGAAAGGAGACAATGATAACGCTGACCTCTGAGGAAGAGAACTCTCAAGCCTCCAATCCCTACATGTACATTGGTCCTCTGTGTTTTATGTATACTTGGAATACGGGTGTTAGCGAAGCTCGGTGACGAGGAGTGATCTGATCTCAAAAGGCTGTGATTTTGATGGACTGCTGTTGATTTATGTATTTGTAACAAAACGATTGATAGAGAAAACTTTGTACACAATTTATCTTTATCATTAACTGATATATTCCAATTGACTGTTGCCAACTAGGACATCTACTCGGTATATTCATGCTTGTAACGCTTGAAACGCTGATAATGCTTGTCATGAAAACTTGCTAAAATTGTATAAATCTTCAGCTCGAAACGTTTTTCGATGTCTGCAGTTCTTCCGCGTATTTGGCTTGTTTAATATATTGGTCTGATATACATGCATGGTATTTTTTTCCATTATGGGGACATTACAGTATCGAGTTAATGACTGAAAGAACGTAAACATCCCTATGGCACTGAGAATTTAAGCCAGGGAAATATTTCAAAAATTATTTCTTCCTTAGAGTATATCTTCATCTTTCATAACTATTCCAGCCATTACTAGCATGGATGTATCAGAGATGAAGACATGTACCAATGTATGGAACAGGGTCGTTTTTGTACTGACCTGGAAATGCTACTGCAAATATTGTACGAATGTCTATACATCACATTGTTAATCTGGTCCATAAATACACCACTAAGTCTTGTCAAGTTACTACACAGCGTCTAATTAGCATCCAAGCTGAATTTAGATACTGATACTGATCTTGGAAGTTTTACTACAACTTTTCGGTGTAAGATGCGTTCGGTCCGCAGGTACGGGGCTGCTTGTTACGAATCTGTCTGTCAAGGATCTGTTAGTTACGAATCTGTCTGTCACGGATCTGTTAGTTACGAATCTGTCTGTTACGCATCTGCTTCACTGAACCGTTTGCTGCAGATCTGTGAATCACAGATCAGACAGTTACGGATCTGTGGGTCTGTGAATCACAGATCAGACAGTTACGGATCTGTGGGTCTGTGAATCACAGATCAGACAGTTACGGATCTGTCGGTCACAGATGTGTTTGTTAAGAATCTGTCGCTCACAGATTTGTTTGTTACGAATCTACCGGTCACAGATCTGTTTGTTACGAATCTGTCTCTCACAGATTTCATTGTTACGAATCTGTCGCTCACAGATCAGATAGTTACGCTTGATCACGGTACTATGGGTTTCCATGCCTGTCTGCTAATAATCTCTGCATCACGAATCTATTTGTCACGAATCTATTTCCAGAAGAGGTCCGTTGAGTTCAAATAAATACATCAATTCGCATTTGATCATATACATAAATTTGTTGTAATAAGAAGAGTGTTTCATTAAAAGATCCATTAATTTATTAAATCTTGAAATGTGATGCGCGAAATCATCGATTGTTCTCACGTCAATGTCACAAAGAACGGCTCCATGAGAAATTGAATCCTAATTCCATTCAGACATGTCTATATAAAGAGATTTCACACTCAAGCTTGAATGGAGAATATATGTGAAATGTTACCTGATTTCGTGACACAGAACAACTGACAAGAGATTATGTCTGTAAGGGGGCGTCACCCACAAAGTTGTCCACATTTGAAACATATATAACGTCAGCTCAAGAAACAATTACACCTCAGCAGCATAAGCTTCAATTCCAGTGTTAGGAGCACTGTATGTGGTTAATGTGTCGGATAGGGTGAACTGACAACATGTTAAGCTACAAATAGGATTATGGTGTTTTAAGGATGTAAATCATGAGAGCGGTATTGACCCCTTAAGGGCAAGAATTCAGGGAGTGTAAGGGTGATGACACAGCGTCGGTAGTGATCAATACGTTTTACATTTAGATTGCTCTGTGTCCGTGTAAGTTAACGCTATGTCTGTTATAGGGTTAAGATACAACATTATATGTGTGATGTAACAAGATAGCAACAATGCCACAAAATCGAGTGCACATTGAGCAGTTGACCTGGGTAATAATACGATTTGAGCATGATATCTAGCATGAATAAACGTCAAACAAATCCATCAAGATGATGATGATGATGATGATATTTATCATCATCATCGGTCTACTACCATCTATCTAGGAACTAGATATACAATAGACAATACACTGGTCTGTTCTTAAAACCTGAGAAGTTTTTAAAAATACTTTGAACTATTACTATTCATGATTCAGTTTTTAAAACCATCCCTTGCAACAATAGCGGACCCTCTACTTTCTCCTGACTCTTACCGCCGTGATGTTGCTGGAATATTGCTAAAAGCGGCGTAAAACCAAACTCAGTCAGTCTTGACTCTTAGGTTCTGTACTTAACGGTATCTGTCTGCCACACCCGATGCCGCTCCCCTGTCGTGTAGACGTATAACCCCATACACTGAAGAATTAATCACGTGATTATGGCTGTGTGGGGGCGTATTGAAGGCGTGAGACTATCCAAATAGGGAATTTGGTCTCCGGTGAATCTAAGCTCGATACGAACATTTCTGTATCGATTAACACGCCTTAACTATTGTCTTTACACATGGAAACCGAGCAGTGCGTTACTTCAATATTTTGAGTTTGGTTTGTCAGTAATTCAGTATCCTGAATCTACAGAGCTATCAATTACACGTTCAGGTATTGGAAAAGGACTGCTTTGAATCTCTGATAGATGCTAAAAGGTCAAATTGTTTCGGTTGTCCACGTTTCCTAAAGATTCAATCCCACAAGAAATATAAAGTTAGTATTTCCAAGGATAACTATCCAAGTTATTGAAACGAGGCAATTTGGTCTGCTGGTTCAGAAGACAAAGGCTTTACAATAAGATGAAAATTATCATATGTTTTTCAAAAGGAATTTAAGGATTAGATGTACGTTATGTGTGAAACAAGGCGTAGTTGTGCCCTAAAACAAGCAATAGGTCCAGTTTATGATAGGTCAGATAATGTAATGGTTCTTTAGGGCTCGTTAGGCCCTGACTCAGGATTGAATGATGATGTATACTGCCGACATTGCGTGGAATTATATTTCATAACAATTCCAATTAAGGGACAGGTGCTTCATTTTCTAATACATCTTGAAAAGTACATCACTTCACATTTTCTCATTTACTAATGCTGCTTAAATGCATGTTAACTGGAACTAATATTTCGATTTAGTTTTAGCATTAACACAATCCCTCTCGCGCAAAGACAATGTTGGCTGAAATGCACTGATAGCTATAATGACATTACTGAATAACATAAATTATTTTTAAATTATTCCAGGGTGTCATCTTTATTTGTCATGTTGTCAATGTTCCATCCCATTAAATGGGTCTCTTTAAGATTAGGTGCTGTTAGTGAATATAAACATGTTCTCAAGGGTCAAATCCCAGTTTGCCCTGAGTATGTTTCAAGTTTTCCAGCACATAACCGTCTCGTGGGGTTAAGCAAAGTGGTAAACGTTTAAGACTTGCATTACTTCGGGCTTTCCTCACACACTAAAACAGACCGCCGTGATATAACGGGACTACTGTACAAGGCGATTACTGTACTGTACAAGGTGATTAAGTCGCGTTGTGTTAACAACAGAACCAGTGCCGCTTGTAAATAGATAAACATACACAAATTCTGATAAATAACATCAGTTAGGCTACTCTCCTGACAACCATTTAACTATCATTCCCTCATGAGCATATATATGCCCTGAAATACCGGGACACCTCGTTATCCCGAAGTTATGAAATATATCGTGTATCATAGTTCGAGACACCCAATGTCACGAAGGTTTCTGCCTACAAACATTGATATGATTTAAAATTAAACTTTAACACTATATGTATCATGTATTCACGAGATCAATCAAAAACAATAAAATCTGCTGGGCATTAATATACGTTACCGTTTTAAAGATGTAAACATCCCACGGTACTTACATAGTGAATACTGTTACTATATGTCCAGGTATGGCTTACCTGAGAGTTATTTTAGAGCTGTTCTGGTGAGCCCAACTTTCGAAGGTGCTTATCGGATTAACTGTGCGCTAGACTCGGCGCTAGCCAGAGGTGTGTATTTTTACTTTAATATTTTGTATGAGATAAAATGTCATAGTATATTTTGTCTTTTCCCTGCAGCCATCAAGATGTCAGCTATATTTGTTATAAAAAGCAAGGTTGTTACATGAATATTGCCACTGTTGTTCAGAAAATACATTTCTATGAATTGAGAATGCTTTTCTTGTGTTTTTTTGCCATCATTGTTTTGTCGTAAAACGGGGGCGACCCACCCACACACAACGTCGTGCAAATGACATATACATAAAAAGCACCACGCGGAAGCAAGTTCAATAATGGTCAAAAACCATAAGCCTTTGAGATTGCATGTTTGGTTCCAAATGAAAGTGTCCTTTGACATGCGTAACTGTAACTGCGTAAATTGGAGGTTGAATTAATCCAACCTATAATTAATTACACATGACTGAATTAATTTATGAATTTACCACAAAATGCATTTGTCAAAGAGTAACATGATATGCGCAGGAATTTATATTCAACCTTCAGTCTGCAAAGGAATGTGTCCTCCTCAGATCATCTTGCTCTGCACATCCTGGCTCGACCAGGGATCGTAACTCTGCAGGACGAATGACGGCTCCACGTTTGGTCTGACAGTGTCCTTGTATATATTTAGAAAGAACAAGGTCGTCATCATGAAGCTGACACACGTTTAAGTAATTTATTCAATAATCGATGTCTCGGTGATCAAAGTATGACAAGAACACACGATTTTAAAAAGCTATTTTCATATCATTCTATTCATTCATTCCTTACAGATGACAGCTCCAAACACCAAAGTGAAAATTACTAAACTCAGCATTCAGTCATCAGGTGAACGCCGCCAATAGAGGACCACCATTTACACTTTACGGTAGTTATACGAGAATGCAGATTACACCCCTGCATGGCCATCGAACAATATCACATCGTTATTAAATCATTATTGAACGTGCTTTTGTTATCTGTAGCTGTTCAACTTTTCTTATTTTAAGGTCGCAGTTTTTGTGACGATAGCACAAGGATGTGTTTATTTACCATGACATATTACACGGTGGCCAATACATTTACGTCGCCAAAGTGGTTAACGTCACCACTAGATGTTTTCAACCACCATGCTGCTCACACGCTGTGATGTTTCTGGCATACTTAAATTCGGACTACAACCCTACTCCCTTAAGGCCGCCGCTACAAAGTTCCAATTGTGAAAACTAAGAGAGCCCGTACATCCTTTATTCCAAGTACCATATCTCTCTTAAACAAATGTGAAGATACCTAAATCAAAGAATTTATGTAAATATTTTTGGTATCTCTCAAATGTGTCAGCAGCTCTGCTGATGTAACACAAATTCCTGAAAAGGCATTAAAGTATTATTCTATTCTATTCTATTCTATTCTATTCAATTCTATTCAATTCTATTCTATACTATTGCAATAAGGTGTCTCGTTCATTCAAAAAGTTTAGATTAACAGGATCCTTTTCCTGGAGAAACTGCCTCCGAAATGTGAAAGGTTTGTCGAGACTCTTGTCATCACTGGCGGAACAAAGGACCAGGCGATGTCCTTCTTGTAGCTCATGAATAACAGGCAATCCGTAGCCCGGATGAGTGGATAACCCCATGCTAAGCCCACTCCGGAGCAAATTGAGTTACCATTCCATCTGATCTCAACACGTGTATCTGCATAGACCCCCACAACAAGGAACCCCTCGGCTTGACACGTGACCAGTTGAGGTTATTCAGCTCAGTGGCCTTTCACATTTTGTCTTGCGAATGACTGCTCGGGACATCAAAGAGTGCAGTCACAATCAACCCTAATTTCTTTCCCGAAGAGGTCGGTAAAATGCGACCTTTTCAATCTTGTTGTGACCAGGCGAAAACAGGGCTATTAACTTGATGGTTCAACATGCCCTTTCAATGTCTGGGGCAAAAATGATTTAACCGTGTTTAAGGTCTATCTGTAAAAGGTACGGCTTTGAACGTCTTGCCTTTTGGCTTGAAGGTAATTGTGTAGAGCCACGGCTCACAAGTGCTGACGCGGACTTCGTACGTACGCCGTATATTCCCTACAATTTTCCTTTTTGTCAATTCTCTAGATAAGACATCGATGTCAAGAATATTGACTTCAACTTTCCACTAGTCACTGTTTCCTTTTTCTAGGGGAATGTTCCAGCAGCTTCTAGATTGGGTGTCTACATTTCACTACTTATTAGGTACAACGGAGTATGATCCCACTAAGAAGATTTCAAAGAGTCAGATGAGACTCTTGTCCAAGTGTGGTAACATTATTCAACTACTCGATGGAGCTTTTAAAACATTTAATGGTAGACTCTTGGAGGGCTTTTCGGAATTTAGTGACCATTATAAATTATATTCAGAGATGGTGTGTAAATCTGATAGTTGGTAGTAGGTGAAAGAACGATTCCGAAACAACGTAGTCCAGTGAGTGAGTGATTGTAATCTTCGGCCACGTTCGTCTGCATTCCAGGGCGAGATGTATCAACTGGCCTCACACATTGTACCCAAGTGAACAATCGACCAAGGAACTCCTATGGACGGGAGAACACTTTAATCAGTAGGCTATCCCATTGTACTTGATAAGCAGATAATTATAACTGCTTCTTTAAGGCTGAAAGGCATGAATATATTTAATTGCATATAAACGCTAAAACGGAAAGTTATTTGATGTTTTAAACCGAACATGGACAGGAAACATTCATACGACTTCAGTATGAAGAAAATGTTGTTTAATTGGATACGCTGATTTGATCAAAGAAATAAGAAAGTGCAATGAATCTGAGTCTGTATAAGAAAGAAATGAGCTCCCACCTTTAAAACAGCATATGTTACTCCCGTTGCTCACACTTTTTCATTGGCTAGGAGGGCGACACGGAATCTCGTTAAACCCGCCATAATCTCCACAAACTAAGCATAATGTAGTGAAGAGGAGGCAAGGTGCAATAGGCAAAAACCTATTCCACAAGTTTCTTTCTCACGAACACAAGCCGCGTGCTTGATAGTCCGTTTTTTACCTTGTGACGCAGTTGCAATGAGTCATACGAAAACACGGGCTGACAAGAACACGCTGGCCACTTATTGCCTATAATCAATAGCGACTTGTGGGGATCTTCAGCGTTCCCGTTTCGAGGCAGGGGACTTATCTGCGGATATGACAAACTACACACTGGGATCAGGAGGCTTGGGAACGAGAATGTCTGAGCTGACCACTGACCCCTTTAACACCGAAATTACACTTGACAACTTTGCCCTATAGGCGAGGCTTGGATCCAAATTGGCCAACAATGCAATCTAATTCAGCCATTATGAGGGCGTCCTGAATTAGGCAGGTAAGTGGTTAGGACTTAGTTTCTGTTCTGCTAAACATTTGGAGTGAGTGAGTGAGTTGGGTATAATCAAACACATCACAACATGTGAGTTCAATGTCCTATATTACAATTCCATGCACCCTGCACAGTCCTTCCATGCAACCTGCACAGTCTTTTCATGCAACCTTCACAGTCTTTCCATGCAACCTGCACAGTCTTTCCATGCAACCTTCACAGTCCTTCCATGCAACCTTCACAGTCTTTCCATGCAACCTTCACAGTCTTTCCATGCAACCTTCACAGTCTTTCCATGCAACTCCGTGGCCTTCTCATGCAACCTGCACAGTCTTTCCGTGCAACCTTCACAGTCTTTCCGTGCAACCTTCACAGTCCTTCCATTCAACCTTCACAGTCTTTCCATGCAACTCCGTGGACTTCTCATGCAACCTGCACAGTCTTTCCGTGCAACCTGCACAGTCTTTCCATGCAACCTTCACAGTCCTTCCATTCAACCTTCACAGTCTTTCCATGCAACCTTCACAGTCTTTCCATGCAACCTTCACAGTCCTTCCATGCAAACCTTCACAGTCCTTCCATGCAACCTTCACAGTCTTTCCATGCAACCTTCACAGTCCTTCCATGCAACCTTCACAGTCCTTCCATTCAACCTTCACAGTCCTTCCATGCAACCTTCACAGTCCTTCCATGCAACCTTCACAGTCCTTCCATGCAACCTTCACAGTCCTTCCATGCAACCTTCACAGTCTTTCCATGCAACCTTCACAGTCCTTCCATGCAACCTTCACAGTCCTTCCATGCAACCTTCACAGTCTTCCATTCCATGCTTCTCATGCCCTTCACAGTCTTTCCATGCAACCTTCACAGTCCTTCCATGCAACCTTCATTCCACAACCTTCATGGCCTTTTTTCATGCAACCTTCACAGTCCTTCCATGCAACCTTCATGGCCTTCCTTCCATGCATGCAAACCTTCACAGTCCTTCCATGCAACCTCCTTCCATGCAACCTTCACATCTTTCCATGCAACTTCACAGTCCTTCCATTTTCCATGCAACCTTCACAGTCCTTCCATGCAACCTTCACAGTCCTTTCCATGCAACCTTTCCTTCCATGCAACCTCACTTTCCATGCAACCTTCACAGTCCTTCCATGCAACCTTCACAGTCCTTCCATGCAACCTTCACAGTCCTTCCATGCAACCTTCACAGTCCTTCCATGCAACAGTCCTTCCATGCAACCTTCACAGTCCTTCCATGCAACCTTCACAGTCCTTCCATGCAACCTTCACAGTCCTTCCATGCACCATTACCCTTCACAGTCCTTCCATGCAACCTTCACAGTCCTTCCATGCAAACCTTCACAGTCCTTCCATGCAACCTTCACAGTCCTTCCATGCAACCTGCAACCCATCCGTGGCCTCTCATGCAACCTTCAACCTGACTTTCTTTCCATGCAACCTTAACTGACTTTCCATGCAACCTTCACAGTATGTCCATGCAACCTTTACGGTCTTTCCATGCAACCTTCATGGTCTTTTCATGCAACCTTCATGGCCTTTCCGTGCAGCCTTCATGGCGATTCCGATTCAAGACTTGTCTCCAATGCCCCTCTTTATGTAGGGTAGCCTGGTGGTAACACGTTTGTTCATCATGCCGATGGCCCTAATTCCAGTCGCAACTTTACTCACTCACTTTATATAGACTACTTGAAGCCACTTTTGTAAAATAAAGACTGCGATATGATTGTTAATGAATTCATAATCAGAAAAGGAAAGAGAAAGTTGTAGAAAATATAATTTTCGAATTCAAGTGCCAAACATTAAACCTGTGCTTACAAGTAAGACCGAGTGTACTTATAATGTATTAGTAAGGAGATTTTGTTTTTCTTTCATTCACATGGGAAAGCGTTAGCACACATTGTACGACGTAGAGAATCAAACCCAGGTATTCGTCTTGACTTCGTATTCGTCGAACACTGCACTATATGGGCTATCTATTGAAGAAATCCAGTTTGAAGAAATCCCGTGTAGCTCAAGGTACAGGATGTGTGGGGGCCATCTGATTCATTTGATCTTGTGAAGACGTAATATATGACTTAAATAGTTTGATAAAACGTATACCAATACAACAGCGTCAAAAATAATTCTGCAAGGGATTCCGTTTATTATCAACGCAATGGGAACCCATGTAGGAAATGCTGCCACAGCCTATGCTTATCGAAGTGGTCTTTCCTGCTGTGCCTCCGTTACTTACATCCACAATCGACATATTCATAATAACAATGACTAGTTGTCTTGTCCAGACTCAATTAGATGCAGGCCGCCGTCTCATAGATGGCACTTTGTTTTTTGTAGCTTTAAACAATGTTAAACAATCAACAACTGAAAGAATAAAGATATCCAGCCCCCTTTAACGTCTCTCAGCATATCCGTCAGCATTTAGGATAAAACTGTTATGGTAACTGGCAGTCGCGGAATTCAATACAAATATCCATATATGTGTTCTTCATTCCTATATCAACGCTATTAAACTACCAGTTGAGCACGAAATGTCGTGATGACCTCTGCGATCTGAAGCACGATGTGGTGGATCTGGTCCATCGATCGGCGGTGAGGCATGCTTATCTTGCGGAAAGCTTTGTGAAATATAATCGAGCGTATTACCTCTTCTATGTTATTTAGTGATAATATAATTACACAACCCACGGGATGCTAGTTGTCTATTTCTTCATCTGTGGATTTTCCCCCAAACTCATTGAACATTTAATGTCCCTCCAGAGAAGGAACAAAAAGCTGGCAGCTGTATTGGGTTACCAACCGTTTCTGTTTTCTAGCACCCCATCGTTTTCGATTGCTTAAACAACAAAACCTTCAATAAACGAACTCCCCTGTTACGCATAGCTAAAGAATGTTCGTGAAGGCATGTCGGTTTTGACAAACTCCACTTTGAGTCCTTCAAGCTGTCTTCGCGTGGGCGAATTGCATAATGAGTAACGGTACTGTACCCCTCCTCGATAAGTGTGGAGGCGTGTGGGCCCCGGTTATATGGAGGGCCCAACTTCACTGTACAAATTGCGGGCTGGAAAGAAATCCCATGATCTTGGCTTGAATTCGCAGATTCGGCCTGATAAAGATTAGAGATGACAGATTTTCTCCATGACTTACCATCTTCATGACAGATTTTCTCCATGACCTACTGTCTTCATGACAGATTTTCTCCATGACCTACTGTCTTCATGGCAGATTTTGTCCATGAATTACTGTCTTCATGACAGATTATGACAGATTTTCACCATGACATACTGTCTTCATGACAGATTTTCTCCATGACTTACTGTCTTCATGACAGATTTTCACCATGACATACTGTCTTCATGACAGATTTTCTCCATGAATTACTGTCTTCATGACAGATTTTCTCCATGACTTGCTGTTTTCATGACAGATTTTCACCATGACATACTGTCTTCATGACAGATTTTCTCCATGAATTACTGTCTTCATGACAGATTTTCTCCATGACATATTGTCTTCATGACAGATTTTCACCATGACATACTGTCTTCATGACAGATTTTCTCCATGACATGCTGTCTTCATGACATATTTTCTCCACATGACACTGCCATGCTGTAATTATACTGTAAAACTGATCAAAACTCATTCACCAAGGTGGTAAACAATTACTATAAAACTCAGCCATGTCGAGGAATGATGTTTAATTAAATCAAGGTATAATGGTGTGCGGATCAGGCGGACTGCGGTGGATTAGTGGACCTGCTCGTCATCTCGCTGTTGTTGTGCCAGGTCGCCGTCAGATTAAGAAATATAATGCATATAAATGTCGTAAGCATTTAGGATAAAACTGTTATGGTAACTGGCGCATGACCTTCCAATGAACTTTGACTTATACATGCCGGGTATGAATGAATGTGCAGCATGCACTGTCGAAATATCTGCGGAAATGTTCATCATTATTTTGTGGAATGTGTATCATGTGCTCTGCAAAGATAAATATTATTTACGAGTCCTTGGCATGGAGTGAATGATAATATAACAGTTTAAGTGTCCTTAATACTGCATTGGTATTACTAGTTAACTGTGAAAGAGAATACATATATCTTTAAGTCAGTTCATCATTATATGAAGCTCAAAACAATTTGGGTGTAATCAACTTTGTTTACTGTCTGCTTCTCCCTTTCCTCGTCTTTTTCTAATTTCATATCCGCCCAGTACTTCATCGTGATATACACAAAGGAAAACAAGAATTTATTGTACAAGTACATCAGATAAAGGTGCTGTAAGTTGGATAACTTGTTCCCAGTTCCTTTTAGATTGTGAATAATATATAGTTAAATGAAGCCCTGATAGGACCTGGCAGTTTGTGGTTTTGAATTCCATTTAGATTATGGTATTTGGATTGTCAGCACCTTATCCTGAATGTGTCTTTGACGTAGTCCCTAGCAACTGCGGCTTGTGGTAAGAGTGGATGCCAGAGACTTGTTTGGTCTGGTTTCATGAAATGAAACGATAGATGACAAAGAGCTGGGATGTTGTTGAATGCGGTGTAAGGTGTAATCAACCAACAAACATGGCATCATTACTGCAGACATACACCAGAGATCTTGTATTGCCCTCATCAACTTGCACATCCTCATCGTTTATGGACAAACCTCAAAACATGGATTACAAACAGTAAAATTGCTATCAAGCCCATTTGTATCAGCATTTGGGTCGATATTAACACTATTAAAATAATATCGAAAATAGTATCTTCATTCTATTTCAGCACCATGTAAAACATTTAATCATGGATGACACCAGATTTTCGCTAAACAGTATGTATTTCCTATTCGTGCCACCCTTGCACTTTTTCAAAAGAAGTAAGTGTTTAATTAGTGCCGCATATCAGTACTCCAGTGAATCACAATAGAAATTTGAACAAGCCTGACACATTAAAGTGACAACATAAAGCTAACATGAGGAGGTTTTGCTGCTCCTAAGTGACGAATAGACGTTAAATAAAGTTTGCAACGATCTTGAGTGAGCAAGTCAGGTAGATGCTCTGGCCTTGTCTTATTTCCAGGAATTATTTATGAAATAGTACGCCAACTAAAAATCTCGAACAGATTGTGTATTGGTGACAGCTGAGAAGAGAAGAGAAGAGACCACATTCTTGAACAGACACAGACAGTGCTTGAGTGAGTGAGTGAGTTAGTGAGTTACGTTTACGCCGCACTCAATCTGTAAATAATCGAGTCTGGGCCAGACAATCCTGTGATCAACAGTATGAACATCGGTCTAGGCAATTGGGATACGATACCTGACCCCCCGACCCCGTTAGTCGCCTCTTACGACAAGCATGGGTTACTGAAGATCAGTTCTAACCCGGATCTTCACGGGTAGACAATGCTCGATTTCCAATAGAGGACACAAAGTCATCAGATACTGTTATTTTTCATCAACAACTGTAAAACGAGATTTCTTTTCAACTATACTTTGAGTCTTTTAAGATATTTATTCTAAAACACACCAAGCGACAATGTATGTTAATGCAAACACTTTTTCTGAAGCATTTTTTAAAGACTTTTCTGAGACACTAATATCTTTCTTCGATTGATCCCGTGAGCCCCTAGAATATGCAATGGTCGGTACCTCAGAAGAATTACTTGTAAAGAACTTATGCCTGGATCAGTGATTACCCTACTTAAAAACAAGATCCTTCACACTGAATGTTTTCTTCGAATGGCATACCGCGATGTATGAAATAGATGCCCCTTCTGGGTATCCACAGCAGTGAGCCAGACAGATCAAACAAGCGTCATGCCTCTGCAAAATATCCATATAAGATAATGGGTTTAGAATAACATTACCATAATTACCCTAAGTGATGTATAATAATGTTATATTTGTATCCTAAACGGTTAAATAACCAGCTTTGTCCCTCTCTCCTGTTTAGTCCATCACAACCTTTACGTATATTAATTGTCCGTTGTGTTACTGCAACACGTGTAAGGCAGATGCTGATGAAACAGCTTGAGGAGCGTGGTAGACATCCAATGAGTTGAATGAAGATTCCACTGTGTCACTGCACTTATTAAGGCCGGTGGGGTAGCTTAGTGGTTAAAGCGTTCGCACGTCAAGCCGACGACCCGGGTTCTATTCCCCACCTGGGTACAATGTGTGAAGCCCATTTCTGGGTTTGAAACCGTGATATTGCTGGAATTTTATTGCTAAAAGCGGCGTAAAACTACACTCACTGACTCACTGCACTTATTATTACCGGAATATGTATACATATACTGAATAAAGACCAAATATCAATGCAATCTATGCAAATATGTTGAAATTTATATTCAAATTATGCACTGGTTTTAATACTTGGTGTACCTCTCTCAATATATTCGATTTCAACTATTGATGTTTTATTATCATCGGTTCACATAGGCATGTAACGCGTAAAAGTAGCAACATACATATGAAGATCATCGTACTATAATGGGGATCATTTTATACAATGCTATGAGCCAAGCATTACTATGATGCCGACCCGTGAAGATCCGGGTTAGAATGGGTCTTCGGTAACCCATGCTTGTCGTCCAAACTCGATTATTTACAGACCGCCGCCATATACCTGGAATATTGTTGAGTGCGGCGTAAAACTCCACTCACGCACTCACTCACTCACTCACTACTGCGATGCCTCCACGGTAGGATCGTCATTTCGCCATTTCGTCAGGCCATATGTCACCCACATGTAGTGTCTTGGTGTCCAACCAACGCTTTCATTAACTTGATGAAGAACCACCTCCTTGATGCTGCTGCACGCCCTTCCCATACAGCCCCTAACACGATAATCAAAGCCAGGAAAGACAAGCTGTCTTCAAAGCAAGTACGACAATGAAAAAAAACTTGTACACTTTTCTCCCTGACATGATAAAGAACCGCAATCGCCTTCCCCTGGTAAATCAAAGAGCAAGTAAGAACGAAATGCGCGCGCACCATCCATTCCAACTAAAACCGCACCATCATTCCCTTCACCTGAAAATAAACTACTCAAATATTTATTCCTTGACTGCTTCACAAGCGGTCTTAGTTTGTTCGTGGCTGGTTAGCTAATTGCATCAGTCTTTTCGTCGCACGATCACCGGACTCCTGACAAGTATGGCGAAAGACGTCAAAGACCAGATTAATAATTGTAAGATCGCTTTGATGCAAAATTAAGCATAACACATCTCTTCAAAGTCTATTTGGTGTGTGATGAACAAATCATGTTCGTGATTTGGATGAAAAAAACCCATTGATCATTGTATGGAGTTTCTTTTCGCACGTCCAATAACCCTGTAATCGAATGTTCTACAACACACGTTCCCTTGATTCAGCGTTTGATATTGTGTCAGTGTCAACAGTGTTAAGCTCACACGGATCATTAAAAGTTGCTCCTTTCCCAAGTAACAAGATATATTAGGTTACTGAGACGTACGTTACTGTTCATAACGTAATGTCTATTTATTCAACAACCTTATAACGCTGTCAGAGAGGCAGTGACAACAAGGAGATCCTGTGTAAGCTGATGAATATTTGCCACTCAATACGGCTTTAAGTGGTAAGGAATCAAATTCATAAAATAAAAGAAACAAACATATCTGACCATTTGAAAATAAAGAAATCAAGCACTCCTGTGAAACAACAATGTTAGCCCGTCCAGGGTTCCTTACCCAATATGGTTACATTGTTTAGCTAAAATCTCCGTCAGGTATTATTTTGAATAGTATTAATAACGTTAAGATTTTAAAGTTACTGTAATCGAAAGTTTGACTACGAATTGCCATACTGGCCATTTTGTGCATCTGAAGTTGCAGTTGCCCTGCAAATGATGCAACACCGGATTGTCAGATACCCCAGGGCTTCCACTTGGCACCTATCAATGACCAGCTGTCTCGCTCTGTCGATGATTCTACATGCCCTACCGCCATCAAGTGGGATGTAGTCACTTTGACCCTGATCCATGTTTTAATTCGTCTTTCACGTTTTTGTCTAAAATGACCAGTTCGCTATGAGCTATTTCTTCTCAACATGGTGTTCTATATTTGCAAGTCGGACAATGTGCTGACGTATAAATGACGTCTTATAATATATATATAAGTTTATCCAAGACACTGGCACATCCTGAAACAGTGCCACAATATATTGAATGGCTATCCTCAGAGCCGGAACCATAGTAGCCATTGGTGTCCTGGGACACACCTTGGTATTTCCTCACTGAGAGCTTGCCCTTTCCGTACTGAATTTAATATCACATAACTTCGTAAACCAACTGTGTATACGACAGAAATAGATTTTCCAGCGCGGTTTCAGATAAACCTTCTGATCAGAATGACAAACAGGCCAACCTTGTCTTTATTGAATCGCATAACTGGGATGATAATAAACCAAATATTTGTTCCAAGGTTTTAGTTCTTTGTGAGAACTATGCAATAAATGCCAAACAGCATTATTTATATTAAATCATTTTAAACAGCGACGCCTGGAAACCCCTACTCAAAGTGTCTGAAAGACGCCAGCCGATGAGAAAGCGTAAATATTGCCGAAGAATTGATAAGCAAGGACAGTGGAGCTCTGTGTGATGTTTGCTTGGATTCAAAGACTTCATCTTCAGGCAGTCCATCATAATTCGATGAAGTGACAGACGAAGTACACTCCGAGCGTTACATCTGTAAGTGCAGTTATGTCGGAGTCCCGGGTTATTACAAACACCCAAAGCCAAGAGTAGCAAGTGATTTCATGAGCCCATTGAATAGCTTCTAACGTTCGCTGATGAAGTGCAGCCCTTTCCTTTTTTTCGCCGGATATTAAATCAAGAATGCCATTACGATTAAAGGATAAGCCAACTGTGTGGATGTAGAGTGCCAGTCATTTGCCTGCCGGCACTTCAATCCTAAACCAGCCCTTCCCCCCTGTTCCTCCTCCCTGTTATTACCTCCCCACCCCTTAATCCCACCAACTCCGTCAAGCCCCGGAACTTACGGGCCATTGATTGCCACGCGGAATTCAACACTTTTCAGTACGAAACACTTCCTAGAAAATGACAGAATTGTATCAACTCTGCTAATGCTCTCTAGACAGACGTGGACAGAACGTATTGGGAATCCTCACGCCAAGTGTGCTTCACATAGCCAGAGAGCAACGTTGGAGAGTCGCGGTGATTTGGTTTGCTAAGTATCTGGTAATGATTCCCCTGAGGGTTCCGTGTTGGTTCTATACACATAGTCGTCATTCCTGGCAGAGGTGGTCAACACTGTCCAACCTGAGGAATCCATGTTCACTTTTTAGATGGAGGTCGGAGGTTAGGTGGCTGATCGTCTCCCGGATGGTCATGATTCCTTTCCTAGAGAGATGGTTTGTTTTTTACCTGTACGTGCTGTGCCACATGGTTGTGGCGACTGTAACACATTTAACATAAAACCTTCTTAACTGGAATTCATGGACACCATTCATCAAAGTTGATATAGAATTATCAGTATTTGGTTACACAGACACTGCCAGAATGTAACCAAAATACATTTAAACCTATAAACATTTAACCACAACTGTTATTTTTTATTTTCAGAGATAACCAATATCATGAATGTTCAAAGTAGGGCAAGATATTCTTCATTGAATCATGAAGGAAGCCAACAGTGACACTAGCTGTGTGTGATGTGCGGTGTCTTGTTTAAATAACTTCCTCTGTTGGCTGAAGTTGGATGACGTGCCAATTTGTGTCAGATTCCACCACCAAGCCAGAATTCCGTGTGTAGGATATGGTTCCCTACACCATCATACCTCCGCCGTCGAATCTGTTCACTTCGAGGTGGGAGGAAACACTGTCTTAAATGATGGCGTCTGGTAACACTGAACCACACACACTGCCAGTCTCTCAGAAGTCATCCAGTACGGTGTTTCATCGCATTCGTTGCCGCCGATGCAAACGTCTACATACACGGACAACCAGACATATGTATGTCGATGACGTAGACGAAAGACCCGGGCTTAGCCATCTACAGTGATCTGCCTGAGTGTGGATTGCATTCAAACGGGTACATGGATGAGCTATGGCGCTCTGGTGTAAGTACAACTCAACTCATCTGTCTCGGCGTGTTCCCACTTACAGTAAATCGACAAGACCAACGCGTACGTATGACAAAATGTTCCCATTGAATGTTTATATCCATTGTCACTGCACATTATTGGAATGACAGTTTCGTGCAGTACAAAAATTGCTGTTTAAGGCCTCAAAAGTTTATAACGGCTGTGTTGGTACACTACATCCGTAAACGAATATCTCACTAAAATTAAATTTCATGTTGTGTTAAAAGTTTCATGAATATACAAAATCAACATTCTCAATACTTTTTGTGAATATGTTTTATTTTCAGGAGTTTATATTACCACCACCGTTCCCCCTGAATGTATCATTTCGTGATGTATTCCCAGTATCCGAGCATTGCATGTTGTCGTCATGAGTACGTCGAGCTTGCTGATGGCACTTCCGCCATCTTGCCGCTGTAAAGAACTGCCTTCTATCAAACAATCATGTATCTGCCAATTAAAGCTATAGACTTGTCACGCGTCACATTACTCGATAGAAAACAATTTCCTAACTTTGGACGGTCGTAGAATCCCCCAGGGCCAGCCAAGATGTGACCTTGACCTTTCCTCACCGTGCATGATTCGAGTAGAGGAGGAGATAACTTACACTTTCACGAAAACCATGTGTCATGATTGTAGATTATAGTGAGTGTAATCACAACCCCTTAGCGTTTCAATAACACGCTTATTAACACAAGGAGTCAAGACGAAGAACACACGTAGGGCAAATGACACAATACTTCAACACAAGCTGTCACCTCTTATACCTGTAATAGCCGAAACAAGGGTCTAGAAATAACCAAAGGCTCTATTCGAGTCAAGACTTTAAAGAATCACAACGTTTAAATCAACTTGAAATGTCTATGCTCCAATATATGTCTGCCACGTTAGTTTTAGGAAAGGGCACATGAGTGTTTGTTTTGAACAGTTCATTTCGTTTCCATAACAACTTATACGTTGGAACTCTGAAACCCAATCAGGTGTTGATCTGGTGTCAGTACAGCTGAACTTAACAAGCACTTGTCTGCAGGAGAATTGACCCTTGAGACCACGTTACTTGACCGCCATCTGACATTGGTTATTTCAGCATTACCAATCAGTACACCAAGAGTGTTTCTGGTAGCCCTTCCTGGACCATCGACAATATTTATTGACGCTGCCACAACAGAGATGTATCTTTAACCTCCTTTCAGCAACCTGGCCAACCTGACTGATCATGATGATCTGGAAGTTGTTGATGGAAGTCGAAACATCTACCGAGAACTCATCCGGCGTGCACTTAACAAGCCATGGTTCTATGTTTGTGAAACATTGTTGACATAAACACCGGTTTGATGTCCTTTAATTCCTAGCTTTATATGCAGATATTATGTGGAATTGTTAAACACCCCCAGCTCACATTAACACACATACATGCACTAGAGATAGAGAAGCGGGAGGGAATGTCAATACAACGTAAAATATTACATCTATTTATTTACATAGTGGTATATATAAAATATCTATTCTAATCCCTTACCATACAAATATCGGCCGCATACCAATTAGTCGAAATTCTAATATCAGGGAAGTAAAATGCAGTCGACGAATGAGCATTGTGATCTTAGCTATTAATTAATTTATTAGACATTGGAACATACCAAAAAAGACGCAAGGGGTGTTGGGACTCTCTTTATTTCCATTTTGTGTATCGATAATGAGTACTTGCTGTCAGTTGTTCGACGCTTTTGTCGCAAGCACCATGAACTATGGCTGTGAAGTATGGGGAACAACATTCGCTGCTGAAATTGAACGTACCCATCTCAAGTCTTTAAAACGAATTCTGAAGTCCACTCAAAATCAACTGGGGAACTGGGAAGACATCCATTATATAGCAACAGATTTGTCAGAGTTATAAAGTACTGGTTCAAGTTACAACGTTCAAATAATCATGTCTTGAAAAATGTTATGATATCATAATATTATAATCTAATCCCTTACCATACATACATTCACACATGCGAAGTTAGTTTATCTGTAAAACCTTATACTTTATGTACACAATATCTTTACTTACACAATACATACGATAACATCCACATGAGAATGCTGTTTAAGATTTACTATTATAAACTTACTTATTTACGTTAAGCACTAAAACAAACCCAGTTATACTAAACTCTGTCAAAAAAGAAACGCAACCCCTGTATTTTAGAGATTTTGATCTGAAGTTTTAAGACGACACAGCATTTTTATTATTTAAGACAGAAGTCTGAAATTTGGCAGAATAATAACCAAGATGGGCATGTTTAAAATTGTCATTTCAAAAGTCATCTCACAGACACCAGTTTGTCACCAGGGGGGCGTCTTTCTCAGTATCTCGTATGAGCACCACGAGCTGCAATCACTGCACGGCATCTCCTTGGACAAGAACGGATAAGACGCCGGATTCTTTCCTGGGGAATGGCTCTCCACTCCTCCTGCAGTGCAACGCCGAGCTGTTGCAGCGTCTGTGGCGGCGGCTGACGTTGACGTACGCGTCGACCCAGAGTATCCACAGGTGTTCAATAGGGTTGAGGTCTGGTGATTTAGAGGGCTATGGCAAGACATTGACGTTGGAATTCTGCAGAAAGTTCATTGTTGCACGTGCAGTATGAGGCCGGGCGTTGTCTGGTTGAAAAATCTGTGTCTGTTGGTCAATAATCGGGAGAAGGTGAGGCTGTAATACGTGGTTGATGTAACGTTGGGCTGTCAGGTTCCCTTCAACGATCACCAAGTCTGATTTCTGGTTGTATGAGATGGATCCCCAAACCATAACGCTTTCTCCGCCAAATCTGTCCCCCTGTCGGACGCAGATGGGCGCAAAACGTTCATGACGTCTCCTATACACACGTTTTTCTTCCGTCGTGATGTTGCAAAAGAAAACGGGATTCATCAGAAAACCAGATGCGCCTCCAGTTTTGTAAAGTCCATATCCTTACGTTGTTGCACCACCTGAGTCGTCGGCGGAGATGTAGGGGGCGTAGTACAGGTCCAACAACTGGTCTACAGGCACGTAAACCCGCTTCTTTCAGACGGTTCCTAATCGTTTGAGCTGACACTCTCCTCAAACCTGGTATTTGTGTGGCAGTCACGGTTGGTAGGGCATGCCGATTACGCAGGTGATGGACCCGGATGTACCGATCTTGAAGGGGGGTCGTGATTCTTGGCCTTCCACTTCTCGGGCGATCGTTGGTCAAATTGAAGTTGTTGTAGCGGCTCCAAAGTCGGGATATCGTTGTTTTGTGAACATTTAGGTGCCGTGCAACAGTTCCAAAACTTTCTCCGGCTTGAACACGACCAATGGCGATATTTCGGTCGGCAGCACTCAATCGTGGCATTTTTCACACAGCTTTTCATGCGACAAATGAATGAATATAATACAGAAAGCACATGGGCTTTTATACACCCCTACATTAACTGCCATTTTCATGATTTGCATGTGTTTTTGTGCGAAGTCACCATGAGGGTCATTTCATGCGTTGTGACGGAATAAGCAATAAAATACACTTATGCGTACAAATGCAGTTGTTTGGATGGTAATCTTCATTAATTACGTGTATAATTTCAATACATTCGAATAACATTTAGTTTGGAAGCAATAACTTCATTCAAACGAATTTTTCATATCTGAGGACAGGGTTGCGTTTCTTTTTTTGACAGAGTTTATATTTACTTTAATCAAATAGTTGATTTGAAATTCACCACACAAACAATAGTACATATTTTAAAGGAAGTTACGAAATAATAACAGTGCACTAAATGAGAAGACATCGTTCACAATCCAAACATAAACTGAGCTGAGATTAAATACAGTTATGTCCAGCGATGAAGACACAACTTGTACAGAGACAGACGCCATTGAAATGTCATTCTTAGACGACCGTTCCTATAGTGTACAATGGTACTCAAAATCAAGCGGCTGGGGCTTGGAGTACTACTACTATATATTTTATTACTAATAATAATACTACTACAACCAGTACACACGCCCACACGCACGCACGCACGCACACATATGCATCTGTATATTAGTTTAAACATATTTTATTCACAATGTGAAAACGATCGGAGACAAGTTCTTACAACTTATGAAACCCCTCTCAACAGATATTTACAATAACTAATTACATCACAGACAATTATTAGAAACAGAGTGAGTGAGTGAGTGAGTTTAGTTTTACGCCACACTCAGCAATATTCCAGCTATATGGCGGTGGTCTGTAAATAATCAAGTCTGGACCAGACAATCCAGTGATCAACATCATGGGCATCGATCTGCGCAATTGGGATGCGATGACATGTGTCAGCTAAGCCAGTGTGCCTGACCACCCGACCCGATCGCCTCTTACGACAATCATGGGTTACTGAAGGCTGATTCTAACCCTGACCTTCACGGGTTATTGGGAACAGAGACAGAGAAAGATTGACAGAGAAAGATCTGTATATTACTACCAATCGGTGATTGTCTGGTCCAGACTCGATTATAAGCCGACGATAAACAACAAATAAACGAAACGTAAACATCGTCACCTCGAAACTCCCCATAACCACACACTTCCAGCCTTTACACACTCTGGTATTTGTTCTGCGTTGCTTGTCAGAGACAATGTTGACATTATGAATAGATATTGTAGCAGTAGTATAAACTCCTTGCTCTACAGCGGATAAAAATCAGGTTGTTAAAGAATGACCTATCATTGTCACACAATATCTCAGTTACCAGAATGAAATCTAACTACTAACAAGACTGTCACTGATTTATTTGTTCTAACAGAACCGCGTACGGCTGTTTGTAGTCATTAAATCCTCTGATTCATCTTCAGCTTCAAAAATAGAAACGCTCGATGACTTTTGAAGCACTTTTTTATGATTCACTGTAACACAACCCTGGCTGTGACGTCACAAGTTAGCTTTGATAAACGTACTTAAAGCATTAAATTGCACAACGCGGGAAACGTCACAGGTAGATGATATTCATTTGACATATCAATGACATTCGGCTAAATCCAGGATCCGAAGTTAAGACTTCCTGTGTTTTACGACATTAGGGACCACTCTTGTCATCCGGGTAAAGACGAATGGCGGCATGGAGATTTACTAAACATAACACGTTTGCCAAACCCTTGCCATTCGTACGGTGGCCCACACACGACTGTCACTCAAAAAACAGGGAAATGCTACATTGTTTTGTCAAAAATACATTGTCCAGGAAATGCTTGAAAACAAAACATCATATGTTTCAGACTGTTAAAAACAAGAAATATTCAGGCCAATATTTTTTAATTATATTACCTTTGCAGATGTAGGTCAAATATACTGAACTGCAAAAGAAACGTCACGTCATCAGTGTGTTTTCTAATGAAAAAGCATATCGACCAAACACACCTAAAAAGGCAGACGTGGTAAAAGGTTCTGTGTGACATTCATAAAAATGAAAATTCACGTGCATATCGTGACAAACCTACCAATGAAAGCGAGTCCCAAATTCGCCTGAAATCATTCTTGTTTTGACACAGTCGCCATGCCACGACTTACGAGTGATCAGAGGAACCAATTGCAAGCCTTGGGACGAAGTTGGCCAGACTGCAGGGAGGGTAGCCAATCATTTTAATGTTCATGTTAGAACAATCTACCGACTGCCGGAGCGGTATCAGGCCAGTAACAGCATCCAAGACCATCCACCCACTGGACAACCTTCAGTGACAATGTCAAGACCGACAGATTGTGGGCAACCATCTGCAGGATCGCTTCACCAGAGCGACGAAAACAGCACGCAAGACCACTGGGACTCACAACAGACCCAGTATTGCCTATACAGTGGGTTGACTTTTGCGGGGAAGGATCCTCTGCTGTCACGGACCATATCGTGGTCCTGTCCTCAAAGCACGTCACTGCCCAAACCGACTGCAATGGGCAACTCAGCATCGCAATTGGCGTTATCGACAATGTGAACTGTGCGTTTTTCTGGTGAAAGCCGACATTGTGTTTCGACAGTCGATCGCAAAGTGAGAGTATGGAGAAGGCGTGGGGAACGGTTTTCCAATGAGTGTATTGTTGAAAGACACTCGTTGGGTGGTCAATGCATAATGTTGTTGGGAGCAATCGGTCTGAATCAGAGAGTTGGCCCAGTGGTGTCCCAGAATATCAGTCCAGAACGAGGAAATGCCGTGACAGCTGCTCGCTATAGTGACCAAGTCATAAGATTCCACCGTTGTACCACATTTTGGACAATACAGAAATCACATCTTCCAGCAAGACAACGCCCGTGCCAACACTGCCAGAGCAACACTGCACTCAGTCCGGATTTAAGTCCAATAGAACACCTTTGGGACGAGATTCAAAGAAGACTGGATGACCTCCAACCAAGGCCAACAACTGCGGTTGGACTCGATCAGTCATTTCGCAGAGTATGGTCCCAAGTGCCTATGGCCTTCATGAACCGACTAATTCATTCCATGTGCAGACGATGCAATGCCGTCATCGATGCCCACGGAGGCCAAACACGATACTGACTTTGAGGTATCCTTATGGTACCATTTAAAAAAAAATTTGTGTGAACTCTGAATGTGATTCCCGAAAATGTGTTTACCATAACCATCCAGTTTGAACTCAATACTCCGTTATTATTGTTAATTAGAGGGAGTTAAAGCCTGAGGTTTAAAACACCTCTCGCTGTTCTAACTCCCGTGCCGCTAAATAACATTCACTCATGTTAACGTCACTGTAATCGGAAGAAAGTTGTACGCATGCTTTTTTAGGCACAAAGTGCCCGTTGTTGGCAACTCGAGCACGTGGTGTCTCTGTGCAGGAAGAGAATGTCAAATGTGACAGGGATCGTAATGGAGTACACATACTTATAGAGCCAACGCAGTGAAATCGAAATATACCGGAGACCATTCTTCGATGAGTTCTGGAAGATGAACGAGAAATGCATCTTCTGTTTCACTGACTGATGCCTATAAATAACATATACACTGTACGGGGGCAGTATCACTCTGACTTCTACTGTGATATTTAGCGTTATTTCGCATTTATTCGATATTTAAATTAGATGTAGTTTTTCGGTTGCGTAACCAAGGTTTGATTTTATGACTCAACATTTAGATCCCCAACGGTGAACGTCATTGAGATGAGCAAACGTAAGCAAATCTGTGTAATGTACGATATTAAATATGATTCTAGAAATAAAGAAATATTATTTTTTATTTCTTCGTACCCCACTCGGTTGTGCCCTGGAGTGTAAGCTGAATGTATTGGTAAAGTCCAAACTGACACTGGCCAAAGACATTTACCAAGTGCTGAAAAACCAATGGTCACAACCAATAGAAATGTGGGATTCGAACACACGATCACTGAATCCTAGGTCAAAATAACACAGAATGCTTCTTAACGAACTGCTTCCTCTAAGGTGACTTGGTGAAAGGCAAAACAGTGGTGGTGATATTATCAATGGATCTCTGGAACTAAATAATGCCACCGGGTGTTCCATGTTTGTAAGGTGGCAGAGGAGATTCAAACTGAAGATTGATATCGGTGGGCCCGAACAATTAGTGCTACTTACAAACATGACAATCATGTTCGCACGAAAAGTTTCGGGATAAGTTTCTAGAGGACTGGCTGTACCTATGATACACGAGCGACAAGAGAGCGGATGGACGCATTTTTCGAGTTACCTCGTGTCTCCTATATATACTTCCTCAGCGTGGTATGGCTACTCTGTTGTATCGAATTCTTCCCGGCTACAACACTAGTCTGGATTCAAACATCTTACTCATACTAATACTCGACTTATAATCCGGATAGATACTATTAACAAACAGCAGATGAACCGCTTGTAAACATTGACAGTGTACAGCAGATGAACCGCTTGTAAACATTGACAGTGTACAGTAGATGAACCGACAGTGTACAGGAGATAAACCGTTTGTAAACATTGACAGTGTACAGCAGATGAACCGATAGTGAACAGTAGATGAACCGCTTGTAAACATTGACAGTGTACAGTATATGAACCGCTTGTAAACATTGACAGTGTACAGCAGATGAACCGCTTGTAAACGTTGACAGTGTACAGCAGATGAACCGCTTGTAAACAATGACAGTGTACAGTAGATGAACCGCTTGTAAACACTGACGGCGTCCACCAAACTGAGTAAGTACTCAACAGATCGCACAATTGGACGACAATTTTCGTGAACAAAACTAGCAAGTCAGACAATAGCAAGTATCAAAGATGCAAATGGAAACTTCAAGGGGTGATTTGAAACTCAGATGTGACAGTTCTTCTTGGGCGGAAGACGTTCCTCTTTCCCTGACAGAACGCGGAAAGATATGGTCAGTCCAACTGTTTCAGGAGTCTCATTGGACATTACTCACTCACTGATGGTCTTTACTGTCATCAGGCTTATTAGGAAGTCCACTGACGAAATGTGTAAAACAGGAGAAAACAAGAAACAAAGGGAGATAATTCTTTTGAAGGGGAAGTAACTCTAAATTCAGAAACAGAGAACGAATCAAACATCCTTATTATTCTACTCTTTTGAACAATTTTATTTTTAATTTAACCAGTGTATACTCTATGTGCCCCCTACAAATACAACATGTTATTTCTAACAAAGATTGTCGTCTGACGACACGACAATGTCATCAGGAGAGATCGCGGTAAATGGTATGCGATGTCTTAAAGCTTGAAATATCAAAGCCCTGTCACAAAAAATTAGAACAACCATCCAAAGCATCAGGTTGGTCAGTTGGTTTGTTGTTTAACGCCGAACTCAGCAATATTCCAGCTGTGTGCGGCGGTCTATATTTAATCGAGTCTGGACCAGACAATCCAATGACCAACACCATGAGCACTGTTCTTCTCAACTGGGAGACGATGACATGGGTCAACCAATTCAGCGAACCTGACCATCAGATTCCGTTAGTCGCCCCTTACGACAAGCATGGCTTGCTGAAGCTCAATCAGTTCTAACCCGAATCTTACCGGCTCCAAAGCATCAGGACACAGTGACACGAGGTATCCTAACGTCCAGCCATATTCCATGAACAAGCTCTGGAGTCTATGAACCTACTCTAACACAGATCAAGCTGTGGTTTCTTATGACCAGTTGCTCAGTGGCGTTTGTATAATATGCAAACTGTTAGAGACATCTGGTAAAATAAAGTCCAAAACATTTTGGTGCAAGCCAAAATAGGAAATTGCATCTTATATCAGCTTGATAATGCCAATATAGAAAGTCAGCATATTGAAAAAAACCCGATTAATATACCGAGACAATGTGTTTATGTAGCCATACTGAGAAAATTTGTTCGTTGTGTACTTAATTATTTATTTTCAGTTTTGACAGAAGATTCGTGTTAAAAGTTCGAGTAAAAAGCACGTTTACTTTAGCAATAAATACTTATCTTGCACTGGATTACTCGTTATTCAGAAGGGAAAAGCTAGCGATTTGAATTGAAGGACCGTATCGAAATAGATTCAATTAAGTTGTTCGGCTCTTTGTATTTCCATCAATTTTTCAATTAGTAGCTATTTGTATTGATGATCACGTTATTTGATAAGACGAGGAATGGAGCTGGTGGCGCAGTATCTGCTCTCCCTGGGACACCAGAACATTGACGCTAGCATTTTAAAAACACCTTAAAAACATTTTCTCTAAACATAACAACATTATCATGACTATAGTTATGAACTTCTAAACCATCAAATTATACTTTTTTAACAAAAGTTATATAATTCGATTACCATAAAGTCATGAAGTTATCAAGAAAAATAATCATATTATATGTTCCTGTGTTCTATAATTGTTAATTTTATGTATGTTACATGTGCTATTTGTGTGTATTTAACACGTATCGGGTACTTAGATGTGCCAGGAACTTCTGATTACGAGTTTGAGTCCTGGTTTGGCACCGAGTTTTAGTTCATGTTAGTCAGCACCATTTGTTGCTGGAGATGTAACGCCAACTTTCCAGGGAGATGTGGAATCACATCTCAGCTGACATGGAATTCTCAGAATTAAACCTTTCAGAAGGAAATCCAACACAATTGCAAGTTTAAGTCATTAAATGAAAATTAGTTGAAATTCAGTACCTTTTTACAACTTTGTCAATCAATATTCTCCTCAATATTTGTGAAGGAAACATTTGAAGCTTCTGTAAAATAGATGAACTGCAAGGCCCATTTTTCATAAACTAAGCACATGAGGGAAATGACAGTTTCAAAATTCTGCATCATTGCATGGATTGTTCACTATTCTGAAATTATCGCTCCTGGGTAAATCCGGTAAACATCTCTGCTTCATCAATCGGATCATTTACATTTAAAGGTTTACCAAATGGATTGATTCTGACATTGAATCGACGAAGCTGAACTCCATGCGCAGATATGAACAAGATACAGATGACGACGTCGATGTGCGTGAGGACTACAGCTGGACCAGATCAATGGAATTTGAACCGGTGTCGTCATGATTGTTGCATTATCTTTGATGTTTATTATCAGCTGAGAAGTTGGGACCATGTAGCTTTAAGGTATGCTAAATTCATTCTGCTTACCAGTTCCGCAATTTGCATGAGTGGGAGAGAAGCCTAAAGGTGTCCCACTCGTTGTTTGTACGATCGACCAGAACCCTATTTGTACTGTTTGACTTTGCTCGAACTTTCGATTTTAGCCTGGTCCATGGCACCTCATCCTGTAGGAAATGTTGGGGGGAAGGTGTTGAGATTGAATCGATCATTAAAGTGATTCAGACTGATGTCCCGCTGTGCAGATAGATCAATCTTCCTACCTCAAGGTGGATGGTAAGATTCGCTCTGATTACTATTGACGCCTACTATGAGGTGTTTGTTTTCTGTTATTGATATAGAAACCTTTGGTACATCTTCAGTTAAATTATTATCACTTCGTGAAGCGGTGCACCCTCTGGGTACAATGTGTAATCCTGGGTTGTTCCCTTGTGGATAAAAGGTTTGTTCGTCATGACGAAGGCCCGGGTTCGATTCCGAATACCGGTTTCTCAGTGTCCACCGTCCTAATGCTAAGTTTTACTAAGGGTGACAAAAATCATACTCACCAAATGTGCGACCTGGCTATTTGTGTCTGATCGTACCCCAAAGCGGTTCTCATAACATCAACTACACGGTCGGGTGATCTACATGAATCCAGGATATAGCTGGGATGTTCCTGTAACACAACACTCGGTCACTCAGGTATTTCTGTGCACACCACACAGTGCACCCTTTTCACAGATTCCAATCAAGAATCTTAACTTGTGTTGCAATGAAGAAACGCGGATGCATGTTCAGTGTCTTCACAGAAGGAAGAGTAATAATTGACGGATATCATGTATCCTTGCACTTTTTACATCTTTTTACGTTTTATTTTGTACTTTCTTTCGTACATCAGTATATTTGAATGTTCGATATTGGAGGGAAATGTATGCTTGACCACAGCAACACATGACATAGATGCAGGCATACAGACATGGCCAGTATTATATGGTAATGGCTTCACAAAGTGAACATGAATACGTGATTTTATATTCATTAATGCAAAAATCCTGTTTACATACTTAATAATTTCCTAGTATACATGCCTAGAAGATATTTCGAAAGAAATGTATATAGCTGTTACTATGAGAACATGACGTCATGCCATAAATCAGCGTATTCTGGCCTAGTGACCACCATTCCCGGAAGTCTTTTCCATAACCGGAAGTCTTACCAGTGCCATCTAGTTAGAGAAAGCCCTGAATGACATTGGGCCGTGTAATAAATTGCTGCCCATTTGGTCGTTGATAATCACATTCCACCATACATTCAATGCAGCCTTACTGTCATCTTAATCTTCAACAAACTCTGTGTGATTCGATTTGTCCACCCAACCGATCGGGATATTTAGCTGTACAAACACTCTTGGTACTGTCGATTATACTCTTCTGTCGCTGGTATTGACTGACGAATCTCAGCTGTTTCTTCGTTGGAAATAATTTGATGAAAAGTGTGTCAAGACATTGCAGCATTTCACAGTGAATGTGGGTGTAGGGGATTGTCCTGAGTGTTTATTTAGCCAGAAATCTGACGAGAGCAATCAATCCGTTACAAAGCGTGGATACTTCAGTGTACTGACTCTTGTCAATGATTATGCCCGTGGCAACCAATAAAGTCGCACCTCCCCACGTGCGGATCGTGTTTACTGAATATAAGCTATGGTAATTCTCGGTGTCATGTATACTCTTTAATTCCTTATTCTTCAAGAACTGTAAATTCGATTCTGCAAGTACTTGTACTGTCGCAAATATCAAAATGCAAATTGACTATTGATTCAATAACATTAAAAAATCTGTCAGACACGACGGATGTATGTGAATTATTTTCCGATTTTGTAACATACGTACTACTCGTAGGAGGAAATGAATGGTGTATACCTATTTGTAGTTCATGAGATGTTTTTACTTTGGAAGCCTTTCGAATCTGAAAGTCTATATTGTACCTTCCTCGGGTGTCGTTACACTGAAGCAAGGAACTGAAATACTGAAATTTAATGAGTCACAAAACGTCAGCCTTTGGCCAAGAATGTTTGAGTCTGAAAGCCAATCGTGGGTATTAAATCACAACAATACAACACATTTACGGGGGATCGGCCAGACAAACTATATCTTATTATTTTATATCTCAGTTGAATCTTAGCCGGAATTAAGGATTGTTATTCCAAGTTGTACGAACAAATTTAGCTGAAAAAAACCCGTAATGACGTTCGGTGTATAATATTCTTGGATCACCTTCCACGCATCCCCACGCTCCCGTCTTGTCAATGTGTATATCAGACGCTGAAATCAATATACCTTCAGCATTTGTAAACGTTATTTAACGTTAAAGATATATATATCCATTGAGCTCTTCGTATAAGGAACGTTTGCTGAAATTCTTCGTCACGATGACAAAAGCCCACATTTTCCACATAATTCCTAAGGGCTGTAAATATCTAAAATGAGGATCGTTTAGTTATGATTCACTCCTTCGTAATTGAGGAGGGACATCGATTGATAAGCTTTAAGATTTTTCATTTCAGGCTTCAAGCCTGACCTTTCAATTCGCTATTATTGTATGTAAGGCAAGTTTCAACTTTATGATCTATATCCACATCACGTTCATTCCTGCTGCTATTCCATTCCTTACCAATCAGAACTGGTTTGAATATATTGTTGAGGCACGTGGTACTGTTTGCTCCATCGTCCCATAACAGCATAGCCAGCCCTTAGATGTCTAATTAATACGGTATTGGTGCCGGCCGCATCAAGATGGAAGGATTTCGGATAGTCCTGGTGTTGCAGCCATTTCCGGATCAGGTTTATTGCATCGGAAAGTCATGAAATGTCGGGCATTCGATAAAAGCTTAAAGAAAATGGGAACGTATCTTTTTTACTTGCTTCTACTAATCAACCCCAATTTTCGTAAAGTGGATTAAAGGTGACAAAAACACCCCATTGAAGTCGAGGAACGTTGTTGAATTACCGTAGGTACCAGTTTAAAAGGTTTGGAAAATGTTGTTACAGACTGGAGAGAGAGGTGGAATTGAAAAGGAATTCGGAATATCCTGTGGAGGAATTAGGAAGCTCTGACGAACTTCAAAAGATCGGAACGGATCTTCTGCATTCTAGGTTAACTTGACTTCATTTTTTCCAAAAGTTATTTGAACAATACGGACCTTGGTATCTTACTCTATTTGTTATCATGAAGCAATGATATTGATGTGGTCTAAGGTTGGTAAGCGTGGAGTCTAGTTCTGGCGTGCATCTGGCCCAAGACATCGTGCCCGGCAATCAGTCAAGATCACAGCGTTAATATCAGTATTGGACCTCAATTGGAATATACAAGGTCCAGGATGACGGAAAAATTCGGGATGATCATGTCTGCTATAGGATTAACAGAATACAAGGAATAACAAAGCTGTAACATAGAAACCCAGTTGTCTCTAAGGTGCTCTGAAGAGCGTCGATGCTACACTTCTTAGTTAACATTATATATTTGTCTGCCGCACTGTCGCTTGCTACGAAATGCCTGTTAGCGCCACCGTCAAAGTTCACTACACCTTACGCGTTCATGTGTATGATCTTCAAAGAACGCAGAAAAGAAACAAAGAGACGTTAACTTTACCACAAGCAATATCGCTTACATCATGATCCTTAACGTACGATAGTTTAGTCACGGTATGGCTGAAATATTGCCGATGTGACTATACATCTTAATTCACTCATTCACCACGATAGGTACATGGTCGTCTTCACGAAGGGCAAAGAATGAGTATGGCAGCGTCAGACATTTGGAATGGTACTTGCCCTACGAAAACAGGAGCTGTAAGTATCCATTTGAAAATATGACAAATTGTCTTTGAAGAAGATACAGTATGTGTACTCTGGTTTGTTTTGCACAATTGATACATTGTCTTTTATGAGTCTTACCCGGGTTAATATTTTCACCAGAGAAACGCAGCCTATCAAAAATGAAAAGTTAAACTGGAACTCGCTTTATATCTTTCTAGTCTGTAACGGAAATATGCTAAGAGAGGCTACAAGTTACAAATAACGGTATGAACGATGATTTACGATCAATCTGACAACAACAAATGCTCTTCTCATTCACCTTTGTTGGAAACAAATTGACATGAAGTCATTTAACAGCATGATGACCTTCGCTGTTGTTTGGTCAACAATGGTGGACCTGACATTGACATTAACCTTGTCCTGTGCGTTGTGTTATTACACAACTGAAACTGTTTACTTTTGTTGATTACTCTTCAAATTTCTTAAATAGAATATTGCCAGCACTTAAATTTGATATCAGGTGTATATTATATGGAAACAGATATTAAATTGGATCTCTTCTGCGCGAAACTGCCCAAGTGGAGTATACATAGCGTAACGTTGTCTCGTGCTCTGTTTCGGATTGTCACGTTGTCACCACTGGTTAAAATTGTCCTACAAGGTCCTGTTGATAAAACAACTCGAGAATACACGAACTGCCTTCACTGACGTATCGATGGTCCTCTAGCTGGGCATTGACGTCATACAGTCTAGTTTGGAGTGTTGAGAGGATATCATTTTAACACATTGGTGTACACAGAGTCAGTCAGGGGGGCATTGTAATTAATTGCTCATGACATTAAGTCAATCTGATATGTTATAAGACTAATGATTATTCTCCCTTTCTTGACAGAAATGTCCATAATAGCTTTCTCGCATTAAATGTAAAGATATCTTTCTGCACTGGTGTCGTTTGTATTTAATGTGCAGAAAAGACGTTATCGACTTTATAAAAAGTGGGGTTTAATGGAGGCTGTTTGTAGACACCAAATGGGGATGTACACCATTATATTAATAGATGTTTCAATATGTTGACTGTCGCCCACAATACCTTTGACCAAACTCTCCCCCATAGCAGACTGGCAGTAAATGGCATAACGCGAAAACAAGTAGTAATTAAGAAAAAACTGTTCATTCTTGCATCGGCATTTTTTTAAACAAATGTTCTGTTGTTGTACTGTTGTTGAGTATAATAATAATAAGTGCATTTATAATACGCTAAACTCAATTCACTTGGTGAATGATCATAGCGCTAACAATCAAAGCACAGCACATTATTACCCCGGATAACCCAAGCTGTCTGTCAGGCGCTAGAAGGTTATCGTCACAAGACTCATACCACTGGGTACCTCTGCTGGGTGAAGAGAGGCAGTTTTGAATTAACTTGCTTAAGTTGAGACCACATGTATCACATGTGTTTCGTTGTGGAGCATTATTGCAGTCCTAGAAACTTCAGGAGTCAAGCTGCCAAACCCGGTCACCCATCCAAAGACTCTCCGCGGCCAACGTTGCTCAACTTCAACTGTATGCACAGGACCACACGGCACTTTCAGAACTTTCAACAAGTCCAATATGCATGACAGCATTGATTAATTAATCAACGTATTATAGTTTCATCTGTATTTTTTAACTCAACTGATAATTGCAACACATTTACCACATCGGACCTGAATGTATATGTTTGAAACACTAAAGCAGATGCCACCACGTTTTTGTTTTGTTGTTACAGGTTTCTGGTGTGATGTTAACGCTGTCTGAGAGACTAACCAAGCATGAACGCATTTGTTGTAGAGTAACGCTTTGATAATAGCTCTTCAACATCTCGTTTTAGGGACCGTTCATAATTAATGGCTAGGGGGTGGGGTGGGGGTGGGGGTGGGGGTGGGGGTGGATGATGATTTTAAGGGGTGATCACCCATTTTGTTCTGGGGAGGTAGGGGGTCATCAATTAATTATTACACGTGTACTAGGGGGTCATCAATTTTGTACATAAAAATATTTTAAAATTAGGCTTACAAAATACGGGAAGGGAGTGGGGGGTCACTTACTTTGTACATAACTTTTAGGGGGGGTCAGTCACATTGTACATGCTTCTCCATAAAAATCATCATCACCCCCTAGCCATAAATTATGAACGGTCCCTTACATCCTTGGATGTAATGCTGCCTGCATCATATGTACGGTTTCAGTCCAGATATATTGCTTTAACCCTGGATGGCGTGTTGTCACATTTTATTAAAAACACATACCAGACTGCAAACAAGTGATGTGTTATCTCACAGGAGCAGATCACGATGCGTTTCCGTCAAAGAGCAAGAAATGCCTATATAGTTGTCTCTTGGTAGCGCATGTGTATAAAGGATCTGTAATACCTCAGTTTTGAGGTCCGCATGGTCTAATGCAGTATAACATACACCATTCTCCGGATATATTGGATGTAGAATATCATGTAGCACTAAGATTCTCCGATGGGGAATCGATGCTCATGTTTTAGGCCAACACAGTCTCGATGATTGTTTGTCCAATTGATGAGTGTTGAGCCATACCACGATATGATATACAAACCGCTTTTATAGGAAATGTGTAACGTTTAAAAAGTCGTAGTTACGTAGTTACAATATTGCTGACAGCGGCTAAAAACAACATTCAGTCGCTCTCGTAAAGGATGTATATGCGTGTGTGCGTGTGCGTGATGCTGAACCTATATTCTCCCCTGGTCCACAAAAAATGTCAGGTCTACTTGTTAATTTCTTTCCTACGTTTCCACCATGCTTTGGGAGTCGTCACGCTAAAGATCCGGGTTCGATCCCCCACATGAATACAATGTGTGAAGTGCAGATCTTGTGTCCTCGTTGTGATATTGCTGAGGTACTGCTAAATATTATCTTAAAACCACACTGACTACGATAATGCGTTGGCCGTCAGTCTAAATTAAACTGAACACAAACATACAATTTCAACACGGATGATGACAACAACGTATTGCTATTATTGATGGTCTACAGTTCACGGCCACGATGAGCAACATTTCATTCTTATGGCAAAACACTCGTTTGTTAATTGTTTCTCTTGATATCAATAACCATCGAAGCAGCGCTGAAGCTCAAGGTCACGACGCAGGTGTGTGGTCTGCACCGTGTATGAACCCTGTACGACGTATTTAACGATCGTCAGAGATTAAAAGTTGTCTTTAACTACAGCCGAAGATGACGAAGCCTTGCATTTTATTGATGACTGCGTCCTTAGAGAAACGTCGCGGCGAGGGCAACAGTGCGTAGGGGGTGTGTACTGTGCACCCACCTGTAGTGAACGATTGTTTTGTACCGTCAGAGATCAGACTCGCTAACTGGAACACGCTGAAACACCAACAAACTGCTTGATGCGTGAACGATCCTTGTAGTATCTTGCACTTAGCTTCACTAAGAAGAAGACAGTTGATACGTCCGTGTTTCTTGGTCTCACAGCAATGTAAAAAAGACAAAAGGTTAAGGCGAATGCTGGTACGATAGGATATACAGCTTTTACAGCGATAAGTTTAAAACATGTATATAAACAATTATTCTAAACATGTTACTTGTGTTTTGTTACTAAGTATAACACGCATCTTTTGAAAATCATTCATGTATACTCGAGAATAAACATTCATGTATACTCGAGAATAAACATTCATGTATACTCGAGAATAAACATTCATGTATACTCGAGAATAGACATTCATGTATACTCGAGAAAAATCATTCATGTATACTCGAGAATAAACATTCATGTATACTCGAGAATAATCATTCATGTATACTCGAGAATAAACATTCATGTATCCTCGAGAATAAACATTCATGTATACTCGAATGCAAAAGCTATTGTCACATGGAATGTTTTCAATGGTAATCTTGCGAGTGAATTTTTGGATTTGAACCAGATAAAGAGTTTGTTGAAAAGGGTGTTGCCCCAGTTGCACGTAATATGCAAGAAGCATGAGATAGTCCAGAAAAAATGGCCCGAAATGTTCATTTTAAAGGGTGGACAAACGGAGGTTTATCATTTCCACTCGATAGAGTCTTAAGAAGTGCAGAAGTCAGAAGAACGCCATATCATTCTGGAGGAAACGTAACGACAGATGAAGAGCTATATGGTATGCTTCGGTCTGGTCTGAAACACCATTTGTCACTTACGGCGACGTTTTCATCAACACAATCAAGTTAGGCTGGCACACGTAGTGGCCGCTTACCCCACGTCACGACCAATTCGAACCACATACCTCCGACAGAGGTTCCAGCCAACAACCCTTACATCCCCTATCATACCTGGCAATACAGGCGTATCTGCGAGGACACTTCGATGACGTCACCGTCTCTACGGCATCCGTCCCAACCCGACGGGGAATTAACGTCGACGTTTCCAATGGACCAGACAACACTTGCGATAAGAAGAAGTCATTTGAACTGTTGTTTCCTCGGTAAACGTCAGACATATAATATCATATTTGGCACCTTTCTCAGCCTTTGAAGATAAGGATGTAACTGTGTCTGTGGCCCCAGGGATCAAGAAATTAAGTTTATTCTTACGTTTGTCATGTGGAAGGGTGATGTACAAAGATTACAATTAATGTTTGACATGGTTTAACAAATAATGTAGGGACGCTTAGTTTATAATGGTTTTAATATTTGAAGCCTTGCCTGTGGTAACAACTACAAAGGTTTCATGCAGGACACTCAGACTTGGAAGGCAGCTGGTTGGAACAAAATGGGTGTACTCAATTTGTGCATTCTACCAATGACGACATCAAGTATTGACAGAACCCTTTCCAAATTTACATTCAAAGGGTTCATCTTCACTTTTGGCCTTTCTTTTTGCATACGCTTCAGCAGCATTCACAATTATCTTTAAGTGATCCAAATTGAGATGAGTCTGGCGATGTTGGAACAACAAAGGTACTTCTTGTCAACAATAGAGAAGTTCACTTCACCAACCAGTCAGCAGCCATCCATTATTTATTATCGCATTACTCTATGGGCATTGAACCACCATGAGGTCATGTTAACTTGTACATACTTTAATTGTCTGGATCATCAGCTGATGTGACGTTGTAATTGGTATTGACTGTTGGCTTGAATGCAGTTATTTAATTGTATCACCTCAGAGAGATACTGAACATTTATCACTTGCGAGTTCACTCGCAATGCAGAGACGACAGTCTCAACACCAGAAATACATCTATACACTGTGACTAAACAGATCACACAGCTTTTTACATGGGAGAGATTAGGGCAACATTACACATGAAAGGAATCAGTAAAATGCAGGAAATCACGCATGAAATCAAACCAAACGAAAGTTACTAAATCTCCCAGCACATATTCTCCCATTCTTATCTAATTCAGTGGGACTAACATAAAACTGCATTTAATGAGTAGGGCATTTTAGGTTACGTTACATGTCGATTTCCACGTTGCAAAGTTCATCTAGAAGTTTGTGCTCTAAAGAACCCAGTCACAAACAGCTAAAACTAGAAAATAGTTACAATGGCTGTATACAACATATACTATACAAACTCTGCTAAGGATCAAACCATTGATTCAACAGAAAACTATGATGTGGGGTCTAATTTGGTTTAAATATCTAAGTATCTAATATCTAAGTATGTCACTGCATCTTGTGGATCCCATACCTGCTATTCACAGGTGTTGTGTACTTGTCAATGACTCGTTCCATGATTTGCAAAATGGTTGATTGGTGCCATAAAAAAACTTTTTTATGGTTACTCATGTATAAAGTGCATAAGGTTAGATTAAAGTGGCTGTTAGCCTAAAGAGGGATTACCATATCATAATCTATCTAGTTTCAAATGGATTCAATTTCAAATTATAAATCTATGTTTAAGAAAAGTTTGAAAATATTTTTTGTGATCCTTAGCAAAGTGTGAGTAGTATATGTCAATGGCACTTTCAATAAAAATCACTGGTAATGGCAATATAGTGATAGTGTTTGTGTTCATACTTCCAAATTAGTCTTACGCTGGAGATCCAGGGTGATCTTCACCTTGATGTAAGGTCAGATGAAAGCGTCATATGCTTGCCCCCTTACAGAATCTTAAACACTTCCAAACTATGCTGGATGTGTATCTACTGTATAGGAGTCTTCAGATTACCTTTGACTCCAAGTCTCAAATGGGTAGCTGTGACACTACTACCATCTAATGTATCGTAACAGAAACAACAGTATATAATTACAACACAGTTATAGAATTGGTTACACTGTCATATAACAGTTATAGTAAGTTCTTTAGCTTGACATTTTTTGGTTTTTCAGAATATTAGAACGTTCTCATAATACGCCCGTGATATATGTATTGAAAGATGAATACAAGTTAATATGGTCGAGCGGCTAAATCATGTGTTCATCAGGATTCTATACCGTGAGTTAGTTGCTGCAATATTGCTTCAAGCGGCCCACTCCCCTTGCCACTCATCCCACGCAGTGTGGATCTATATGAGCCACGTTTTCTTGACATCAACGTCTCCTTATGACAATCTATATCGTAACTATTCATTACCGGAAAGCGTGTCATCTGTCTTGATGATAACGTTGAAGGTAGACGATACCCCATCTTCTAGAGCTGCCTTACGAAATGAGTCATGACGAAAGGGATTGCTTCAACGGATGTATGTCATTGTGTTGGCTGTAACATTACAGTCTGTGCTGTATGCCATTCTCAACGGTGAAGGCCATCACACTGCTCATCTGACACCAGAACCTTGAAGAAATGCTAGCGATCAAATGCTACCACTCAACTCTGAAAGCTGCAGAATATGACCCTGATTGGCCTGTTTGATAATATGGACTAGTGTGTCATGTCTTTTTCGTGAGAACTGTGTTATTAAATATGCCAAAGGGCCTGGGAACAAGTGAGGCAAGGTCATTGTTCTTATTTGAAGGATGTGGAAATGGCTGTTATTTGATTCTGCGGGAACGTGTGTTTTAGCAACATGTTTCCTGTTTGTACAGGGGACGAGTAGCATCATGGTGTGTTCTTAGTATGCTTGTATTAATAGCTACGTATGATCATTGGTTCTGAGGGGCAGTGGGGTAACCCAGTGGTTAACGTGGTCGCCAAATACCCTGGTTCGATTCCCCACATGGGTACAATGTGTGAAGCCTATTTCTGGTGTCCCATACGGTGATATTGCTGGTACATTGCTAAACGCGGCGTAAAGCTAAACTCACTCACTAAAATACTCTTTAATTAGATTTGATTTAAATGATTATTCATTTAAATGTTCGATAATGGACACACATAGTTACAAGAATCAAGAAATGTTATAGAAAACAAAATAGCAAAAAATATTAATAACAAAAAAGTCATCATGGGATTTCGTTTCTCTGTACTGTTATCTAACCTAATTGGATAACCAGGAGACTCCGTTGACTTTGATTGTTTCTTCATGTGTCAAGACACTCGTGTATCTGGTTCTCTGGAGTAAGGCAGAAAGATCAACACACAATGCATACAAATGTACAAGTTCATCAGAACTATGGACGCGTGAGGGGTGCGAGGTGTGTGTATGTGTGTGCGGGTGTGTGTGACTGCAACTGTGTCTTTGGTTTGGCGCTGTAGTTACTGAGCAGAGTTATTCCCCTTGAGGAGTAATGCCCTTTGAAACAATATAAAATATACGAAACGTCAACGCCACGGATTACCCAGTTTCGAATATCATCCAGATTCATGAAAGTGTAAAAGACAAAGGAATATGACAAGTATTTTGATGATCTCTAAGCATCTGGGATGACAACACGTGTTAAGCAAGGGGAAAGCATGTCCTGTCCCGTTGGTTTGGTAACAAAGCGATGATTTAAATGCATCGTAACAAAGTGATGGTTTTAATGCATGGCAACAAAGCGATGGTTTATATGCATGGTAACAAAACGATGGTTTAAATGCATGACAACAAAGTGATGGTTTAAATGCATTGTAACAAAGTGATGGCTTAAATGCATGGCAACAAAGTAGTGGTTTAAATGCATAATAAGAAAGTGATGGATCTGAATGCATGCCAACAAACCTTGTTTTGCATGTCACGAAATTACGCTTGACTGGCTTCCCAAGTTGAAGAGGACGACGTGAGGGCGTAGGTTTTCTACGCCAATCAAGCACTGCTTCAGCAATATAAGCAAATCGGCCTTTGACGTGACCGGCCAACACTTAATCACTTGGCAGAGTTAACACCTAATTATACAGCCAGGAAAATGGGCAGGGAATCTGATGAAGCCACCAGTGAAACAGGCTACTGATCGTGAACACATCAGCCAATCACTGACCCTTCAGGTGGGGAACGGAACTCAGTTTGCCTCGGCTGCCTGCGTCACTAGACTTCTGTAATGTAAAATCATTGATTTATGAACTATACAGGATGCTAGACAAGAGTAGGGGCGTCAGAAATTGCATTCATGATCATCCCATAATCAGCCATAATACACACACGTTCTGTAAAGAGAATGTGTTGAAACACGTCAAAGATATCTTGAAGTCGACCTCCACATAACAGAACTGCCCAATTATACCCTGCATACAGTAACATTCTCTAGTTTTGTAAATCTAATTTGTCCTCATCGGCAAAGTTCATCCGACGGGTGTCTGTTGATGTAATAATCTGATAATACAAGAGCTGGCAGAAATGACGTCACGATGACCATATAGTTGTGTACTACCGCCATTACGACTAGTTTAGAGCGTATACAGGATATCACTTTAAGACACAGTGTACACAAAGTCCTAATGTTTTAACTATACTAGTCACGACATTCATTCAATACAGGACAGTTAAATATCGTTGCTTAAACTTACATGATAACATCGCTTTTACACAAACCATACTTGCTTATGAACATTTCCTTTACTAGACAAACTTACATCATAACATCGCATTTACATAAACCATACTTGCATATGAACAACTCCTTTACTAGACAAACTTACATCATAACATCGCATTTACATAAACCATACTTGCATATGAACATCTCCTTAACTAGACAAACTTACATCATAACATCGCATTTACATAAACCGTACTTGCATATGAAATCTCCTTTACTAGACAAACTTACATGATAACATCGCATTTACATACAAACCATACTTGCATATGAACATCTCCTTTACTAGACAAACTTACATGATAACATCGCATTTACATAAACCATACTTGCATATGAACATCTCCTTTACTAGACAAACTTACATGATAACATCGCATTTACACAAACCATACTTGCATATGAACATCTCCTTTACTAGACAAACTTACATCATAACATCGCATTTACACAAACCATACTTCCATATGAACATCTCCTTTACTAGACAAACTTACATGATAACATCGCATTTACACACACCATACTTGCATATGAACATCTCCTTTACTAGACAAACTTACATGATAACATCGCATTTACACAAACCATACTTGCATATGAACATCTCCTTTACTAGACAAACTTACATGATAACATCGCATTTACACAAACCATACTTGCATATGAACATCTCCTTTACTAGACAAACTTACATCATAACATCGCATTTACACAAACCATACTTGCATATGAACATCTCCTTTACTAGACAAACTTACATCATAACATCGCATTTACATAAACCATACTTGCATATGAACATCTCCTTTACTAGACAAACTTACATGATAACATCGCATTTACATAAACCATACTTGCATATGAACATCTCCTTTACTAGACAAACTTACATGATAACATCGCATTTACACAAACCATACTTGCATATGAACATCTCCTTTACTAGACAAACTTACATGATAACATCGCATTTACACAAACCATACTTGCATATGAACATCTCCTTTACTAGACAAACTTACATGATAACATCGCATTTACACAAACCATACTTGCATATGAACATCTCCTTTACTAGACAAACTTACATGATAACATCGCATTTACACAAACCATACTTGCATATGAACATCTCCTTTACTAGACAAACTTACATGATAACATCGCATTTACACAAACTATACTTGCATATGAACATCTCCTTTACTAGACAAACTTACATGATAACATCGCATTTACATAAACCATACTTGCATATGAACATCTCCTTTACTAGACAAACTTACATGATAACATCGCATTTACACAAACCATACTTGCATATGAACATCTCCTTTACTAGACAAACTTACATGATAACATCGCATTTACTAGACAAACTTAAACCATACTTGCATATGAACATCTCCTTTACTAGACAAACTTACATCATAACATCGCATTTACGCAAACCATACTTGCATATGAACATCTCCTTTACTAGACAAACTTACATCATAACATCGCATTTACGTACACCATACTTGCATATGAACATCTCCTTTACTAGACAAACTTACATCATAACATCGCATTTACACAAACCATACTTGCATATGAACATCTCCTTTACTAGACAAACTTACATCATAACATCGCATTTACATAAACCATACTTGCATATGAACATCTCCTTTACTGAACAAACTTACATCATAACATCGCGCATTTACATAAACCATACTTGCATATGAACATCTCCTTTACTAGACAAACTTACATCATAACATCGCATTTACGCAAACCATACTTGCATATGAACATCTCCTTTACTAGACAAACTTACATGATAACATCGCATTTACACAAACCATACTTGCATATGAACATCTCCTTTACTAGACAAACTTACATGATAACATCGCATTTACATAAACCATACTTGCATATGAACATCTCCTTTACTAGACAAACTTACATCATAACATCGCATTTACATAAACCATACTTGCATATGAACATCTCCTTTACTAGACAAACTTACATCATAACATCGCATTTACATAAACCATACTTGCATATGAACATCTCCTTTACTAGACAAACTTACATCATAACATCGCATTTACATAAACCATACTTGCATATGAACATCTCCTTTACTAGACAAACTTACATCATAACATCGCATTTACACAAACCATACTGCATATGAACATCTCCCTTTACTAGACAAACTTACATGATAACATCGCATTTACATACACCATACTTGCATATGAACATCTCCTTTACTAGACAAACTTACATGATAACATCGCATTTTTACGTAAACCATACTTGCATATGAACATCTCCTTTACTAGACAAACTTACATCATAACATCGCATTTACACAAACCATACTTGCATATGAACATCTCCTTTACTAGACAAACTTACATCATAACATCGCATTTACGTACACCATACTTGCATATGAACATCTCCTTTACTAGACAAACTTACATGATACCATCGCATTTACGTACACCAAACTTGCATATGAACATCTCCTTTACTAGACAAACTTACATCATAACATCGCTTTTACATAAACCATACTTGCATATGAACATCTCCCTTTACTAGACAAACTTACATGATAACATCGCATTTACATAAACCATACTTGCATATGAACATCTCCTTTACTAGACAAACTTACATCATAACATCGCATTTTACGCAAACCATACTTATTAAATGAACATCTCCTTTACTAGACAAACTTACATCATAACATCGCATTTTACATAAACCATACTTGCATATGAACATCTCCTTTACTAGACAAACTTACATCATAACATCGCATTTACATAAATCATATACTTGCATATGAACATCTCCTTTACTAGACAAACTTACATGATAACACATCGCATTTACGTACACCAAACTTCTTGCATATGAACATCTCCTTTACTAGACAAACTTACATGATAACATCGCATTTACGTACACCATACTTGCAAATGAACATCTCCTTTACTAGACAAACTTAATTACATCATAACATCGCGTTTTTACATTGGAACTATACTTGCATATGAACATCTCCTTTACTATGGACAAACTTACATGATAACATCGCGTTTTACGTACACCATACCTGCATATGAACATCTCCTTTACTAGACAAACTTACATGATAACATCGCATTTTACACAAACCATACTTGCATATGAACATCTCCTTTACTAGACAAACTTACATGATAACATCGCATTTTACATAAACCATACTTCCCATATGAACATCTCCTTTACTAGACAAACTTACATGATAACATCGCATTTACACAAACCATACTTGCAAATGAACGTCTCCCTTTACTAGACAAACTTACATGATAACATCGCATTTACATAAACCATACTTGCATATGAACATCTCCTTAACTAGACAAACTTACATGATAACATCGCAGCATTTACATACACCATATTTGCATATGAACATCTCCTTTTACTAGACAAACTTACATCATAACATCGCATTTACATAAACCATACCTGCATATGAACATCTCCTTTACTATACAAACTTACATGATAACATCGCATTGACGTACACCAAACTTGCATATGAACATCTCCTTTACTATACAAACTTACATGATAACATCGCATTTACGTACACCATACTTGCATATGAACATCTCCTTTACTAGACAAACTTACATGATAACATCGCATTTACGCACAAACCATACTTGCATATGAACATCTCCTTTACTAGGACAAACTTACATCATAATATCGCATTTTACGCAAACCATACTTGCATATGAACATCTCCCTTTACTAGACAAACTTACATCATAACATCGCATTTACACCAAACCATACTTGCATATGAACATCTCCTTTACTAGACAAACTTACATCATAACATCGCATTTACATAAACCATACTTGCATATGAACATCTCCTTTACTAGACAAACTTACATCATAACATCGCATTTACATAAACCATACCTGCATATGAACATCTCTTTTTACTAGACAAACTTACATGATAACATCGCATTTACGTAACACACCAAACTTGCATATGAACATCTCCTTTACTAGACAAACTTACATGATAACATCGCATTTACATAAACCATACTTGCATATGAACATCTCCTTTACTAGACAAACTTACATGATAACATCGCATTTACATAAACCATACTTGCATATGAACATCTCCTTTACTAGACAAACTTACATGATAACATCGCATTTACGTACACCATACTTGTATATGAACATCTCCTTTACTAGACAAACTTACATGATAACATCGCATTTACGTACACCATACTTGCATATGAACATCTCCTTTACTAGACAAACTTCTACATGATAACATCGCATTTACAATAAACCATACTTGCATATGAACATCCTCCTTTACTAGACAAACTTACATGATAACATCGCATTTTACATAAACCATACTTGCATATGAACATCTCTTTACTAGACAAACTTACATCATAACATCGCATTTACATAAACCGTGTACTTGCATATGAACATCTCCTTTACTAGACAAACTTACATCATAACATCGCATTTACACAAACCATACTTTGCATATGAACATCTCCTTAACTAGACAAACTTACATCATAACATCGCATTTACATACAAATCATACTTGTATATGAACATCTCCCTTTACTAGACAAACTTACATGATAACATCGCATTTACACAAACCAAACTTGCATATGAACATCTCCTTTACTAGACAAACTTACATGATAACATCGCATTTTTACGCAAACCATACTTGCATATGAACATCTCCTTTACTAGACAAACTTACATCATAACATCGCATTTGCACATACACACCATACTCTGCATATGAACATCTCCTTTACTAGACAAACGTACATGATAACATCGCATTTACACAAACCATACTTGCATATGAACATCTCCTTTACTAGACAAACTTACATCATAACATCGCATTTACACAAACCATACTTGCATATGAACATCTCCTTTACTAGACAAACTTACATCATAACATCGCATTTACATAAATCATACTTGCATATGAACATCTCCTTTACTAGACAAACTTACATGATAACATCGCATTTACGTACACCAAACTTGCATATGAACATCTCCTTTACTAGACAAACTTACATGATAACATCGCATTTACGTACACCATACTTACATATGAACATCTCCTTTACTAGACAAACTTACATCATAACATCGCATTTACATAAACCATACTTGCATATGAACATCTCCTTTACTAGACAAACTTACATGATAACATCGCATTTACACAAACCATACTTGTATATGAACATCTCCTTTACTAGACAAACTTACATGATAACATCGCATTTTATTAATAAACCATACTTGCATATGAACATCTCCTTTACTAGACAAACTTTACATCATAACATCGCATTTACGCAAACCATAACTTGCATATGAACATCTCCTTTACTAGACAAACTTACATGATAACATCGCATTTACATAAACCATACTTCCATATGAACATCTCCTTTACTAGACAAACTTACATGATAACATCGCATTTACGCAAACCATACTTGCAAATGAACATCTCCTTTACTAGACAAACTTACATCATAACATCGCATTTACACAAACCATACTTTGCATATGAACATCTCCTTTACCATACAAACTTACATGATAAATCGCATTTACATGATAACATATGAACATTCTTTACTAGAAAAGCTTACAATAACATCGCATTTACACAAACCATACTTGCATATGAACATCTCCCTTTACTAGACAAACTTACATGATAACATCGCATTTACACAAACCATACTTATCATGAACATCTCCCTTTACTAGACAAACTTACATGATAACATCGCATTTACACAAACCATACTTGCATATGAACATCTCCTTTACTAGACAAACTTACATCATAACATCGCATTTACATAAACCATACTTGTATATGAACATCTCCTTTACTAGACAAACTTACATCATAACATCGCATTTACATAAACCATACTTGCATATGAACATCTCCTTTACTAGACAAACTTACATCATAACATCGCATTTTACGTGCAACACACCATACTTGCATATGAACATCTCCTTTACTAGACAAACTTACATGATAACATCGCATTTACACACACCATACTTGCATATGAACATCTCCTTTACTAGACAAACTTACATCATAACATCGCATTTACATAAACCATACTTGCATATGAAATCTCCCTCTTTACTAGACAAACTTACATGATAACATCGCATTTACATAAACCATACTTGCATATGAACATCTCCTTTACTAGACAAACTTACATGATAACATCGCATTTACGTACACCATACTTACATATGAACATCTCCTTTACTAGACAAACTTACATCATAACATTGCATTTACATAAACCATACTTGCATATGAACATCTCCTTTACTAGACAAACTTACATGATAACATCGCATTTACGCACACCATACTTGTATATGAACATCTCCTTTACTAGACAAACTTACATCATAACATCGCATTTACACAAACCATACTTGCATATGAACATCTCCTTTACTAGACAAACTTACATGATAACATCGCATTTACACAAACCATACTTGCAAATGAACATCTCCTTTACTAGACAAACTTACATGATAACATCGCATTTACACAAACCATACTTGCATATGAACATCTCCTTTACTAGACAAACTTACATCATAAAATCGCATTTACGCAAACCATACTTGCAAATGAACATCTCTCCTTTACTAGACAAACTTACATCATAACATCGCATTTACATAAACCATACTTGCATATGAACATCTCCTTTACTATACAAACTTACATGATAACATCGCATTTTACACAACACTATACTTGTATATGAACATCTCCTTTACTAGACAAAGCTTACATGATAACATCGCATTTACACAAACCATACTTGCATATGAACATCTCCTTTACTAGACAAACTTACATGATAACATCGCATTTACACAAACCATACTTGTATATGAACATCTCCTTTACTAGACAAACTTACATGATAACATCGCATTTACACAAACTATACTTGCATATGAACATCTCCTTTACTAGACAAACTTACATCATAACATCGCATTTCTATTACACAAACCATACTTGCATATGAACATCTCCTTTACTAGACAAACTTTACATGATAACATCGCATTTACACAAACCATACTTGCATATGAACATCTCCTTTACTAGACAACAGCTTACATGATAACATCGCATTTACACAAACCATACTTCCATATGAACATCTCCTTTACTAGACAAACTTACATGATAACATCGCATTTACACACACCATATATCCCATATGAACATCTCCCTTTACTATACAAACTTACATCATAACATCGCTTACATAAATCATAATTTACATATGAACATCTCCTTTACTTTATCATCGTAAACTTACATCATAACATCGCATTTACATAAACCATACTTGCATATGAACATCTCCTTTACTATACAAACTTTACATCATAACATTGCATTTACATAAACCATACTTGCATATGAACATCTTCCTTACTAGACAAACTTACATGATAACATCGCATTTACGTAACACCAAATACTTGTATATGAACATCTCCCTTTACTATACAAACTTACATGATACCATCGCATTTTACGTACACCATACTTGCAAAATGAACATCTCCTTTACTAGACAAACTTACGTCATAACATCGCATTTTACATTGATCATACTTGCATATGAACATTTCCTTTTACTAGACAAACTTACACGATAACATCGCATTTACGTACACCATACCTGCAAGTATGGTAGAACATCTCCTCTTCTTGCATATGAACATCTCCTTTACTAGACAAACTTTACATCATAACATCGCATTTACATAAACCATGCTTCCATATGAACATCTCCTTTACTAGACAAACATACATGATAACATCGCATTTACGCAAACCATACTTGCAAATGAACATCTCCTTTACTAGACAAACTTACATGATAACATCGCATTTACACAAACCATACTTCCATATGAACATCTCCTTTACTAGACAAACTTACATCATAAAATCGCATTTACGCAAACCATACTTGCAAATGAACGTCTCCTTTACTAGACAAACTTACATCATAACATCGCATTTACATAAACCATACTAGCATATGAACATCTCCTTAAGTAGACAAACTTACATGATAACATCGCATTTACATAAACCATATTTGCATATGAACATCTCCTTTACTAGACAAACTTACATCATAACATCGCATTTACATAAACCATACCTGCATATGAACATCTCCTTTACTAGACAAACTTACATGATAACATCGCATTTACGTACACCATACTTGCATATGAACATCTCCTTTACTAGACAAACTTACATGATAACATCGCATTTACGTACACCATACTTGCATATGAACATCTCCTTTACTAGACAAACTTACATGATAACATCGCATTTACGCACACCATACTTGCATATGAACATCTCCTTTACTAGACAAACTTACATCATAACATCGCATTTACATAAACCATACTTGCATATGAACATCTCCTTTACTAGACAAACTTACATCATAACATCGCATTTACATAAACCATACTTGCATATGAACATCTCCTTTACTAGACAAACTTACATCATAACATCGCATTTACATAAACCATACTTGCATATGAACATCTCCTTTACTAGACAAACTTACATCATAACATCGCATTTACATAAACCATACTTGCATATGAACATCTCCTTTACTAGACAAACTTACATGATAACATCGCATTTACGCAAACCATACTTGCATATGAACATCTCCTTTACTAGACAAACTTACATGATACCATCGCATTTACGTACACCATACTTGCATATGAACATCTCCTTTACTAGACAAACTTACATCATAACATCGCATTTACACACACCATACTTGCATATGAACATCTCCTTTACTAGACAAACTTACATGATAACATCGCATTTACATAAACCATACTTGCATATGAACATCTCCTTTACTAGACAAACTTACATCATAACATCGCATTTACACAAACCATACTTGCATATGAACATCTCCTTTACTAGACAAACTTACATCATAACATCGCATTTACACAAACCATATTTGCATATGAACATCTCCTTTACTAGACAAACTTACATGATAACATCGCATTTACATAAACCATACTTGCATATGAACATCTCCTTTACTAGACAAACTTACATGATAACATCGCATTTACGTACACCATACTTGCATATGAACATCTCCTTTACTAGACAAACTACATGATAACATCGCATTTACGTACACCATACTTGCATATGAACATCTCCTTTACTAGACAAACTTACATGATAACATCGCATTTACGCAAACCATACTTGCATATGAACATCTCCTTTACTAGACAAACTTACATGATAACATCGCATTTACGCAAACCATACTTGCATATGAACATCTCCTTTACTAGACAAACTTACATGATAACATCGCATTTACATAACACCATACTTGCATATGAACATCTCCCTTTACTAGACAAACTTACATCATAACATCGCATTTACATAAACCATACTTGCATATGAACATCTCCTTTACTAGACAAACTTACATGATAACATCAGCATTTACGCACACCATACTTGCATATGAACATCTCCCTTTTACTAGACAAACTTACATCATAACATCGCATTTCTACATTTAAACCATACTTGCATATGAACATCTCCTTTACTAGACAAACTTACATCATAACATCGCATTTACATAAACCATACTTGCATATGAACATCTCCTTTACTAGACAAACTTACATGATAACATCGCATTTACATAAACCATATTTGCATATGAACATCTCCTTTACTAGACAAACTTACATCATAACATCGCATTTACGTACACCATACTTGCATATGAACATCTCCTTTACTAGACAAACTTACATGATAACATCGCATTTACGTACACCATACTTGCATATGAACATCTCCTTTACTAGACAAACTTACATGATAACATCGCATTTACACAAACCATACTTGCATATGAACATCTCCTTTACTAGACAAACTTACATCATAACATCGCATTTACACAAACCATACTTGTATATGAACATCTCCTTTACTAGACAAACTTACATGATAACATCGCATTTACATAAACCATACTTGCATATGAACATCTCCTTTACTAGACAAACTTACATCATAACATCGCATTTTACATAAACCATACTTGCATATGAACATCTCCTTTACTAGACAAACTTACATGATAACATCGCATTTACGTACACCATACTTGCATATGAACATCTCCCTTTACTAGACAAACTTACATGATAACATCGCATTTACACACACACCATACTTGCAAATGAACATCTCCTTTACTAGACAAACTTACATCATAACATCGCATTTACACAAACCATACTTGCATATGAACATCTCCTTTACTAGACAAACTTACATGATAACATCGCATTTACGTACACCATACTTGCATATGAACATCTCCTTTACTAGACAAACTTACATGATAACATCGCATTTACATAAACCATACTTGCATATGAACATCTCCTTTACTAGACAAACTTACATGATAACATCGCATTTACATAACACCATACTTGCATATGAACATCTCCTTTACTAGACAAACTTACATCATAACATCGCATTTACGTAAACCATACTTGCATATGAACATCTCCTTTACTAGACAAACTTACATGATAACATCGCATTTACGTACACCAAACTTGCATATGAACATCTCCTTTACTAGACAAACTTACATGATAACATCGCATTTACATAACACCATACTTGCATATGAACATCTCCTTTACTAGACAAACTTACATCATAACATCGCATTTACATTGATCATACTTGCATATGAACATTTCCTTTACTAGACAAACTTACATGATAACATCGCATTTACGTACACCATACCTGCATATGAACATCTCCTTTACTAGACAAACTTACATGATACCATCGCATTTACGTACACCATACTTGCATATGAACATCTCCTTTACTAGACAAACTTACATCATAACATCGCATTTACATAAACCATACTTGCATATGAACATCTCCTTTACTAGACAAACTTACATGATAACATCGCATTTACATAACACCATACTTGCAAATGAACATCTCCTTTACTAGACAAACTTACATGATAACATCGCATTTACACAAACCATACTTGCATATGAACATCTCCTTTACTAGACAAACTTACATCATAACATCGCATTTACACAAACCATACTTGCATATGAACATCTCCTTTACTAGACAAACTTACATGATAACATCGCATTTACACAAACCATACTAGCATATGAACATCTCCTTAAGTAGACAAACTTACATGATAACATCGCATTTTACATAAACCATATTTGCAAATGAACATCTCCTTTACTAGACAAACTTACATCATAACATCGCATTTACATAAACCATACTTGCATATGAACATCTCCTTTACTAGACAAACTTACATGATAACATCGCATTTACACAAACCATACTTGCATATGAACATCTCCTTTACTAGACAAACTTACATGATAACATCGCATTTACGCACACCATACTTGCATATGAACATCTCCTTTACTAGACAAACTTACATGATAACATCGCATTTACGCACACCATACTTGCAAATGAACATCTCCTTTACTAGACAAACTTACATCATAACATCGCATTTACATAAACCATACTTGCATATGAACATCTCCTTTACTAGACAAACTTACATGATAACATCGCATTTACATAAACCATACTTGCATATGAACATCTCCTTTACTAGACAAACTTACATCATAACATCGCATTTACACAAACCATATACTTGCATATGAACATCTCCTTTA